>NC_081186.1:108996634-109296634 GCF_029867415.1 Vicia villosa | reverse complement strand
ATCATGGACTTGTACCACTCTCAAGCTTCTCATAATGTCTTTGTTGATACTTGGGAGAACATGGTCATGATAGTCTTTGCTTCGATAAACTTATTGTGTGGGAAAAACCTATTAAGAAATTTTTTTCTGAAGATATTTCAATCGGTCATTATCTGTGTAGGTTGGTCCAAGTACCATTCCTTGACTTTTCCAATCAATTAATGGGTGAATAACCATGTAAGTAGTGCTTCTTCTTTAACTGCTCCAAGAGTTCCATATAATTCACACATTTTGGTAACATATATACGGATCTTTATGGTTTAGACCTGAAAAGGATTAGTGTATAAAATTTGAAGTAAGTTAGTATTCATTTCAACTTGTCTGGTATTTTTATGGGGTCTGACTATGTGAGTCAGTCTTCTTGGACTATTGTAGCAGGGCATGCCACCAGCAGCGTTGTTGGCCTGATTTGGTTGTTGTTGGCTTGATTATTCTTATCTTCCATTTCTTTTAATTTTGTAGAAACAGAGGTTTCTTCTGGCTAGTTAATCTCTTCTTTCACTGTTGATTTAGCAACCTGTCCTTTCGATTTCATGATCAAATAGTAATTTATCTTAAGAATATTTCCTCGAATAAACAAATCAACAATCTAACTACACACTTAGTAGCAAGATAAATAAAAGATATTCACAAATATCAACAATTATAAACATATATGAACAAAGATACTCAAAATGATAAAAATATTATCGCAATTCTTTCAATATCTAAACATCAATCTTCGGCAACAACGATATTTTCTTAGTAGAACAAAAATAAACATTTATTTGTATCATCTTTACATGAACTTGTGCGATATTTAAAAGTCGTTCGATAATCTCTATAACTTAGTTTAAATAATTGCGAATGAAAAAAAAAATTAATGGATGAAATTTTAATAAAATTTATAGGGGGTTTAACGGATATGAATCTCTCCAATTTATTCTCAACTAGCCTTTGGATTGCTTTCTAGTTTTATCTTTCACCTAAATCATTAGTATTTTATAATTTCTTAACCATTAAATTAGGAGCAGCATGAAAACCTGGAGATAAAGGCAGGAGAAGATTCAACCACATCTAAGTAACCACACTCAAATTTTAAAAAGTACCCTACACTTTTCTACATGCAAAAAGGAGGGACACTTTACCATAAAAGGAGGATATATAAACATAGAGAGAGAATATATGCAGTCTACAAATATTGAATGTGGGAATATAACGATAATAATGTTCACTGTTTTCTAGTTATAGTAATAAGTACCTATGTCTAGTATTTTAAAAACCGGACCGGATCGGTCGGTCGGACCGGTCGAACCGGGAACCGGCCAGGTAACCGGTCTGATTCAATAGTTAGATCGGATATGCCATCAAACCGGTGAAAATCGGAAAAACCGGGAAAATCGGAAAATCGGCGGTTTAATTGCTTTTTTTTTTTTAACTTTTTTTTTTAAACTTTTTTTTTAACATTTCTTTTAAACTTTTTTTTTAATTTTTTTTTAATATATTTAGTAGTGTATTACTTAAATAGCATTTTCACATAGTTTTTTTTATTAGTGACAAATTAAAAACTTTATTGTCTATTTGTTATATTTGCTAATAAATTTTCTTAAATAGCATATATTAAATTTTATTTGATTTTCTTTTTAGGAGGATCCTATTTTGAGTTAAATTTGGTACACATTGGAGTTATTTTGTTATAAACTATTCAATTAGATTATGTTGTAATTAGACTTTGTTTGCAATTAGACTTTGTAATTTTTTACTATTTTGTTATGTGTGATACCTTTGTTTAAAATTTGAATTTAAGTTATGAAATTGTGAATTTATGATATGATATTTTTAAAAAATTTAAAAGCTAGTTATATTTTTTTAGAGACTGAATCATCCGGTTCGACCGATTTTATACCTATATAATGACAGGTCTATTCAACCGAGTTATCCGATTTAATCCGGTTTGGTCGTGCGGTTCGACCAGTGACCCAGTGATTCGACCAATAAACCAATGACCCAATACCCTCACCGGTTTGATGACCGGTCCGGTTTTTAAAAGACTGCCTATGTCTTTTAACATAGGATCTTGACCAGGTCATTTGAAACAGCAATTAGTTCATAATCGTAGGAAACGTTCCTTTTGTTTTATCTTTCTCGTTTCCTCCATTAGCATCATGATATACAGTCCTACAACTGTCGGTGATACTTGATTACAATTTGAAACTTGGCTTACTAATGATGAAGTTTGGATAAAACCAATTTCTAGGACCATGTGCAATTATTCATTATTCTGTTTTTGTTAGAAGTAACTGAAATTTATTGATGATTTGAGTTTAATCACTTAATTAATTAATTGGTTTAACTAAGTTCTCAATTTGAGACTAACATTTTAGATTTACTATTTTTTTTTTGGTAAGATAACAATTTAGCTTGAGTTTGTGGACTCTATGTATATTTAGAGGTGGCAAAACGGGTCCGATTCGTTGGACATATCCGTTTTGACCGTACTTTTGTGCGGGGTGGAATATGGTTTTAGGCTCTCATCCTCAGGTGTGACCGCCCCGCTTCGTCTCGTTTATATGTGGATTTTTGCGAGCACAAACATTAATATAAATTTTGTACTTTTAAACTTAAAAAATGCGATACCCGCAAATTTAATCCGTCCCGTCCTCACTTTTTATTAGACGGTAATTAATTAATTAATCAAAGGCATGTTTTTCTTAGTGGACAATCATTCAATTCCAAATGTGGGATCGTGTCTAAAGGAAAATTGAATCTATGGCCAGTAACGGCATAAAATCATGGAGAATGGAAAGAAATTACTAAGTTGTGAAAGCACAACATTACCACTTGAACGGACTACCTTTATTCATGCATCATATATTTATCTAAAATTTCAGACTATAAAATTTAGTGAGACATTATAACGAATCTAAAAAAACTATATTAGAGTGATTGCTCTCACAAAAGAATTTAATATTAATACGTATTAAAATAAAAGAGATTATAAATTATCTCATCCAAATACTTTTGACACTAATATAAATAATATATTTTATGAATAAGTTTTCACCTTAACAAATAAATTACAAATAAATTACAGGTATAAGTCAATAGATGCACCGTGTTTTGAAATTTTTTTAAATATCATTTATTCCATCAATTGAAATAGATTAGGGAGACAAAACGAGTTCGACCTCTTGCATATGTTTGTTTTGCCTGCACTTTAGTGCAAGGCGGACTAAACGTTTAGGCTCACATCCTCTAATGTATCTGCCCCGCTCTGTTTTTCACGGGCTTTTACAGGCATGAACATTAATATAAATTTTGCGGGTTTTTTCCGTTCTTGCAACTTGTCTCATATAATGGTGGTGCTGTTTCCATCTCTTGCAAGGTCATTGTTATATTTTGAAATAACTTCGCAATGGTGTAAGTCAAAAACATTGTATAATTTATTGTTTTTTATGTCTGACAACATTGAGAAATTTATTCCTAGTCACATTATTAATATATTGCAAGCAATGTCGTTGTTTCGCAAAACATGATTTTGAAAATTTTATTTTGAGTATAGTCCTTTATTTGAATATTGCAACACACCGAGAAATTGGCGAATGGTAAAAAAATAAAAAATAAAATCATACACGCTATTTTCATTTTTTTTCTATTCACCATTTTTTTTTTGCAGTAGAAATAATCTATTATCCAGGTGGATTTAGCCACTAGGGGAAAAAGTCTCTATTTATTTTATCTTTTATTTAAAAGAGAAATAACATAGTACTTTGGTGTTACTAAAAAACCGAGGGGAAAAGTAACTCAGTTTTGTCTATAAACGAATATTTGTAGATTATTTATAAAGTAACAACACAAAAAGATATTACCAAAATATCAATCCATAAGAAACTTTTTACATACAATCAGAATACAAACACCACAATTATTTATAAAGGATGCTACATTGTAAAACTCAAACATTGATAATGAAATTATTTGGACTGAAAATAGTGAAACTTAAAAAAGCTTAGAAAAAATTTCGCTGCAAGAGCAGAACATTTCGGTGCTCTGGAATGGATTGCAGGAGTAGAAAATACTTCGGTGCATGTGTTCTTACATAATCTCTTATCTTGTAACTAAAAATTTATTTAATTTATATAAATTTTTATTTTATATTAGAAACAAATGAATGCAAAAGTCATTGAGAATATATTAAATGCAAAAACCATTGAACTTGAAAAGCAATGTGTATGCACTAAAAATTTAGTAGTTATTCTTCGTCGAGATTCAATGAAACAAGGATCCATTTATCTTCACCAAAATTGATAGTGATGAGGATAAATTAGATTCGAAATTCGAAAAGCATGTAAAATAAAAATAAATATTTTAATAAAACAGAGAACATATATATATATATATATATATATATATATATATATATATATATATATAGATGGAAATAGGTCAGGCCGATAATAGGGGCCTACAGGCTAGCCTATATAGGCTCAGGCCAGGCCACACATTATTTATAAATAGAAAAGGCCTAGGCTTTTTTATAAGCCTATTTAGTTAAAAAGGCTAGGCCTCAGGCCCTAAAAGAAGCCTTTTAAGCCTATCAGGCCGGCCTATTTAAATAAATATGAATGCTTTTTTTATTATCATTATGTTATGTTTTATACTTTGAATTAAAATACATAAATAAAATTTAGTTATCTTGAAGAATTTGTAAAAATAAGATGAAAACATCTGATGAACATTGTTTTCATAAGTTCTCTTAAACAAATAGTCTTGTAAAACTTATGCTAAGAGGTAAGTTAAAATAAGTCAATGCAAACAAATTTTTAGTCTCTTGATCTCTTAGTTAGTTAGTCTATTTAAATATTATTTTAATTACTTATATACATATGTCTAAAACAAATAGGCTTTTATATAGGTTAACAGGCTAACTAGGCCTTCGAAAAGGCCAAACTCAGGCCTAAAAACTAAGCCTACAACAGGCCACAGGCCAGGCTTAGGCTTCAGTTATTTCGACAGGCCAGGCTTAGGCTTGGCAAAAACTAGCTCGGCCCAGCCTATTCCACCCCTAATATATATATATATATATATATATATATATATATATATATATATATATATATATATATATATATATATATATATATATATATATATATATATATATATATATATATATATATATATATATATATATATATAATATTTTGTGTAATTTCTATTTGTATTTGATCACACGATTTAATAGTCGTGCAATTCTCTTTGAATTACTATTTCAAGTTGATGTTCTTAATTTTTTTTAATAAATAAACTTTTGTTAATTCAAAAAATCACATAAGGTACAATGGCGATCGCTTGGATTCAGCCCTCAAAACAGACAAAATGGAAAACAATAAAAAGACCTAAGTAACATTAGTTTCGCTATATATTTTTCTCTATACCACCCTTAATAAACTATCATGTCTATTATATTATCCACCGTGCTACCGTAACATTTGTTGTTACGATATTTCTAAACTCCATAAATTATTTCAGCATCTGTCAACTTTAAGATAGATGCTCTCCATCCTTTACCTTTAGTGGATAGGATCAGCCACTCTAGATCCTCACTACATTCATGTGAAACCCTCTTGATTTGGATCTAGTGAAGAACCTTTAACTAAATATTATTTAGATCTAAGCAACCATAAAACAAATGATCAATTGTTTTCTCATAGGAACAAAAGAAACAACAATCATCATTAATCATACCAAACCTCTTTACCCGATGCTTGGTGATTAATCTACCATGGCAGGCAAGCCAGAGTATCATCAACGCTCCAGGTCTAGCGGGATTGCAGTGGAATAGGTTTCGTTGTCTAACTTTTGGAACAGTCAAACAGAGTTTACTGTATACTTCTTTCATACAAAAGCGACCCCTACTCGACATATTGGCCCAAAGGGGCTGAATCTCTGAAATTCTCTCTGGATGCTTAAGGATTGATTTCATGATCCTAGAGTTCTGGTTTTTTATGCGCATGTTCTTAATTTTTATACATACGAAAAAATAACATAAATAATTTTATTTATGTGAACATATATATTAGGAAATTTTATTAAGGTTAATTAATAGAATAACTTATCATTATAATTTTATTGATTAAAATAATAGCATAAATATTAGTATAAATAATATGTAATCTCACTATTGTGGATAACGTTATAGATAACTCCAAAGTGCCTACGTTTTATGGGTGTCTATAGTGTCAGTTAAAATGTTTTCTTAGTGTTGAGAAAGTAAAATGGTGGTTTAAGAAAAATGCTAGATGCAGAAATCATGGTCGTCATTTTTTGTGTTTGAACAATGACTGAGAAATAGGTAAAAAAACGTGTTGTTGGAACTTATATTGAGGACTATTGTTAGGTATATGAAAAAATCTTGGGGTGTTGTTCCTTCTATAGCTCTAAGGATGGGTTTAAAATGGCATGCCAAGTTGTGGGGTCGTCCTGCGACTGGAAGATAATTGTCCCCAATGCAAAAATGAGAATTCCCTAGCAATATGTGGTATATAACGTCCCCATGTATGAGTGTTTGTTCATGCAGATGAAAGTAACACTGCTTTTCATTGATTTTGAGGTTGAAGTCCTTAATCACTTAAGGGTCGCCCCCTTATAACTCTATTTGTCTAGTTGACCCCCGGCAACCTCGAGGGTTGGTCCTTTTAAACAAGGCTCGTCTGATTTTTGAATTATTCTTGAACTCCTTGGAGAATTTCAAGGATATATTTTTCTTTATGGTACCCCTCAATTGTGGTACACACGCAACACTTTTTAAGATCCCAAAAGAGGTATTCATGAATGGAGAGAATGAGAACAACCTGTAGGAGGGTGAGGACAATTTTGAGGTTACTATCTTTGGTGATTTTTTTCACGACTTGCAATTTTGGAGAATGGAATTTTCAAGGAGGTTGTTGAATCATCTGCTTCCTGATTAGCTAGTTAGGATAAGCTCTCATAATGGCGGTTTTAGGGCCACTTTACTAGTGGTTTCAAAACTTACATATTCAAATCAGTCTACCTCACTCACAAAGAGTTAAGGTTGAAGAATAAGCTGGTGGACTTAGTCAATAACTTTGAACATGATTTGTATTATGATTCAGAGCATGATACTAAAAAATGAAGCTTAAATATATTGATTCCCGTTGGCTGCTTAGGGTAGGCAATAAAGAAGAAATAAATTGGATTTTTATAAGTAATGAGACTACTAATCCTGTTAACATTTTTGTGTTCTAATGTATTTTTTTAGAAGAAATGAGCAACTTTTCAAATTTACTCTTAAGGAAAATTTGGGAAATTATACCTTGTCCCCAACCATTGTCGGGTCATAGTCTGACCCTATTGGTAAACCTTCATTAGAGAGGGATTCTACAATCTTAAAGGAAATGCCCTAAACTGCTCATGGTGCCTCTCCTTAGAGTCAGGAAGAGGGATACACGATGCTCTAACCATCCTCAAGTCCATTATAAGATGTCTACGTGGTATTGTCCATTTTAAGTGTAGAAGCCTTTCACGATTTTGTCATTTTGAAAAGGAGGTATACCGAGACAGCCGCCCCTCAATCAAGGCTAATGAGCTAAAGAGTAATAACCTCGAATACATGGCCTCAAGTTTGTTTCACTACGTCTACGAGGTATTATGTGCTCTGGGTGTGAAAGTCATTCATGGTTTTGTCCTTTGCAAAAGGCGCCTTGTTGGATTGTGAAGTGTGTGTGTGTGTGTGTGTGTGTGTGTGTGTGTGTGTGTGTGTTTATGCATAAACTATTATTCGCCTTGATTCCTAAAAAAATTGTATTGAAATATAGTAGATGGTGATTGGTTTGGAGATGAAGATCATCGTACTAAGCTTCTAGTGCAGTTAAAATGATTTTTTTTAGTGATCGAAGATGGTACCTACTAGAAAGGTTAACACTTTGAGACTCATGTAACTAATATATTGATGTAGAAATTTACAAGTATGTAATAAATCATACTAGGGTATTGACTCAAAGTCACACTTATATAGGGTAATCTATTGTAATTAACTCCAGGTTGTCTGGAGTGGAGCGCGGGTGATCTTTGGATAGTGATTTAGTGGCTAAATGAAAGGCATGCTCCTGTGTGGTGACAAGTGAGGGAGGTCCACATGTGCATCATCAAGTTGAGCGCCTAAAAAAAATTAGACCCACTTGAATTAGATTGGTCTTGTGGATCGTTGGTCAACCTATAACATTTTCTCTATAAACAGTAATAAAACAATCAATGTATGTAAAATTATAAAACAACCAATTAAAAAACAAGATAGCATTAGTTCAATTGTTCACCACCTGCTTCACTAGAAACCAATACTTCAAATTCTTTAAAAAAAATTAACAATAATCAACAATATTCTTCTTTGACTTTATGAATAATGCAATATTAATGTTGGTTCAATAAGAGATACATATTTACTTTCTTTTATTTTTATCAAACTTATATATACTTCTTTTTTTTTTACAAAGAAATATTTACATGTTAGTGAAGTGTAAAATAGCCTAATTTCCACACACCTCTTTCTCTTATACACTCCCCTTTAAAATGGGCTTATTTATATACAGCCCATTAATGTCTCTACCAAGAACACTGTAATCGTTGTGCATAAACCCTGAAACCCTAATCTTCCCCACTCCCATTTTGCAGCAGCGTAGAAAAATCCTCCACTCGTCGCTTTCGATCTCAATTCTTCAAGGTAACCCTCTTCTCCATAATTATTTCTATTCCAAATATTCATTCTACATTGTGATAATTTATCAACTTAATTCAAAATCGCTTATTTTTCCTCTTTTGATTGTTGGATTTTTTTAGTGTGAAAATGTCGATCGGAGAGGTTGCTTGCAGCTACTCGCTTATGATCCTTCATGATGATAACATCGCAGTCACTGTATCCTTTTTGAAGTTTTCATTTTTAATTCATTAGTTAAATATTATGTGTAATATTTAATTTTCAATTTTCATGATTTGTATGACTATAATTCTGTTTTTTTCTCTTGTTAGTTTAGAATTTTTCAACTAATTCATAATGGGTTTTTGAAAAAGTATATTTTTTTGGAAGAATTTTAGAACTTTGGATTTAGAATATTGTTTTGGTGTAAAAAGGGAATTTTAGTGTAAGGGTTTGAAATTGATTTTTCTAAGATAGTGTGTTTCCGAAGATTTTAAGGTTTTGGATAGAAGCATGGTTCTGTATAGAACATTATGGCGAATATTGATCAATGTAGCTGACTCCACTTAGTGGGATAAGGCTTAGTTGTTGTTGTTGTGTTTGTGAAGATTGTTTTCTCCTTAAGTCATTGTTAATAGGGTGAGAAAATCTCAACATTGTTGAAAGCTGCAAAGGTTGATGTTGAATCTTATTGGCCAAACTTGTTTGCCAAGCTTGCCGAGAAGAAAAACCTTGATGATTTGATTTTGAATGCTGCGGGAGGTGGGGCTCCTGCTTCTGTTTCAGCCCCAGTTGCTGCTGCTTCTGCCACGACAGCTGCCGCTCCAACTGAGGAGAAGAAGGTAGGTTTTTTTTGTTGAATGTGTTGTTGAACTTTGTTTTGTAGCTGTTGGTTATCTAATTGGCGTTTTTGGTTGTAATTATTACAGGAAGAACCAAAGGAAGAAAGTGATGATGACATGGGATTCAGCTTGTTTGATTAGAAGCACTTGTATGATCTTGTCCAATTTTTGTACTGGTCATTGGTAGTAACTAAGTGTATTATTGTTTTGTTTTGATTGCGTTATTAGGTCAAGATTTTGTTGTGCTTTTTAACTATAGAATTTGAGATTGTTCTATTAACATTGAGAATTTTGTGTTGGTATCAATTTTTCCTGAGAATCAAAGAATTATAAGTCATTTCTTCTATGTTCATGTGTGCCTCCTGCTCTGGATTGTGCAAATCTGTTAATGTTTACAGCTTAATTTCTACTATGCTGCAATATTCAGTAGAAAATAGTAAACCGTGTCTGAAACCAGTAGAAAATATGGTAGCTAGATAATGATGTGAATTCTCAGTTTTATGCTCCAATCCAAACATATATTTCTGATATTGCCAAAATCACAAGGAAAGTGTCGAGTTTTCTACTGCCGGATCAAATTCCATAACTAAACTTCAATGTTTTTTATAAATTAACTTTTTGATATTGGTTGCAAACCAAGCTGAGTGTTGAAATGGAGTTTGCTAACTTGAGCAGGTGTAAGTTCTTCTGTTTCAGCGTAATCAAGCTTATAATCTTCAGTTTTTTTTTTTACTTTCCTCTTCCATTGGAGGGTGTAGTTGTTACAGCTTCAAGTTCAGTAAATCAAGTTCTTTGTTTGTTTAAGACTAAATCAGAAACTGATTATAACCCCATTTCAAAACTTGAGTTAAAAATAAAATCCAGTTCAAAACTCTAAAATGACTTGGCTCTTTCATCTACAACCATTTCGGTTCAGAAAGACAAATTGTTTCAATTATTTCAATTACGTTCGAGTTGAACATCAACAATTTGGTTCAGTACGGACTAAAAGGAATGCTAATCTATCATTCTAAGGAAAGATAATAATAATTAACTCCTTGAAAAAATGCACTTATAGATTGAAACTAGAAGAAGCTTGAAAAATAATAATCACTCAGGTGAAGTTTCATGAAGATTGAAACTAGAAGAAGCTTCCATCACTCGGGTGAAGTTCCATGAAACTTCAAGAGATGGAAACTAGAAGAAGCTTTCATCACATCATTATTTTAATCATGGAGCTGCGACATTTTCCTTTGCCTGTGGAGCAATTTCTTCTCCATCAATTCCAGGTTCACTGTCAGGAACTCCCAAACTTAACAGCACTTCCTCCCACTTCTTAGCAGGTCCCTAATTCCAAAACAAAACTCAGTTACTCAAGTTGATGGATACTTTTAGAGCCTATTTTGATACACTTCTCTAGAAGCACTTTATAGAATAAAAAAAATTCTTAAATAAGTTGAAATTAGGCTCTAACTCACCTTCCATGAAAGATCTTGAGCCATGCAATTCTTGATCAATTCTGCAAAATCTGAAGTTCCATAGACTCCAAGAGCCTTTGTGACAGTCTTTGCTATTGCATCCACATCAGCAGAATCCACAGCATCACACTACATCAAAATATTTAAGAATAATAACATAATGGTTACTGCTTATTACTTAATCTACTATGAACACAATTGCATACAACAAGAAAGCTTGTAGGTATTAGTTTTACTTCAACATTGAAAGAACCCATCTGAAATCCAGTGAAACCTTCTTTGACCGTGTCCACTAATCCACCCGTCGAGGCAACAATAGGTACCTAGCATAGTCCAAGAACATAAATTAAAATTGACATAGAAGATTTTTTTATCGGACGGTCTAGACGTGGTTGGAAAATCACTAGGAAATGACAGTGAAAAGATGAAACTATACAGTTCCGTAGCGCATAGCTTGTAACTGAATGAGACCACAAGGCTCAAATCTACTTGGAATCAAGATAAAATCGGCTCCTGCAATCATCATATGAGCTAGGGGAACATTGAATTTCGCAACTCCTCTGGCCTTGTCAGGGTATGATATTTCAAGTTGCTGAAGTTGCTTTTCCATTTCTTTTTTTCCCGTTCCCTAAGAAATGTCGGAACAAATTTAAATGAGATATCTTTGTAAGAATAGATCAGAAAATTATGTTAACGTTTTTTCTTTCGTTATACTTACTAGCGCTACTATTTGAACATCCTCCTTAATAAATTGGGGAATGGCTTCTACAAGAATATCAGAACCTTTTTGTTCTTCAAGCCTACCGATGAAAGCAATGAGAGGAATACTTCTGTCAACCGGCAATCCAACTTCTGCTTGCAGTTCTTCTTTCAGAAGAGCTTTTCCTTCCAATACCTAAGTAGACGAGTTAGTTCAAACTCTGTTAAGGATTTGCCGTAGAGTTCAAATTTCATGCAGAGTCGATGTATACAAATTAAATTCTATTTCTTACTGTTGAGGCATCATATTTGATACTTATATATTTGTCGGTGGATGGATTCCATTCCTGAACATCCATGCCATTTACGATTCCAGTAACACCAACTCGGCGAAGAATGTTGTCCAACTCAACTCCTTTATCTGGGCCTGACACTAGTTCTTGTGCATAGTATGGACTAACAGTTAAAACTCGATGAGATTCTATAATTCCGGCTTTCATCCAATTGATTTTTCTTCCAACAACTGGTTTAACATGCCTATAAATTCGAACAACATAGAGTACTTAAACTTTTTTTCCGTCATGAATGCTAAATTGATAAGTTAGTTCACAAATTTATGAAAAACATACCCATCAAGGAAGTCAAAGGAGCTTTTAAATTGGTCAGGGAGATTGAGAAGCGAATAGTCGGTGAATGCAAATCTTCCTTGGTAAGCAATGTTGTGTATACAAAAAACAACCTAAAAAGGGCAGGAAGGAACGAGGAAGAAAATTCGAAGAACTTTTTAGTCGATCATAGTTGCTAAAATAGGAAAATAATTAATAATCAAGTTGTAATTTAGACATACTTTGGCATTCCTAAAGATGCCAATCGATTGGTACATGGATTTCATGTAGCATGAGATAAGGGCAGTGTGCCAATCATTAGCGACGAAAATGACATCTTCACCTGCATAGGAAAAAATCAAAACATCATGCTTAAAAGATCTTCAACCATATACTTCATGTATGACCTTAATCCATACCATATGGTCCCGAGAAATATTTATTGCTCTTAAGATTCAGAACTCTCGCCGCTTCCAGAGCTGCCTGTTAAGTTTAATTCCAAGAAAAAAAATTATATGAGAAAAACAGAAGTTAAGAGTTTAGAAATATGAACACATATCGTATAGTGGCACAAACGAGTTCTTGATATTATACTAGTGTGATACAAATGCAGAAAACTTAGAAGCATAAAAAGCTACAAATACAATATTTGCGAACAGAACATTTGTAACGAAATGGATATGGTTATAGAACCTGACAGAAGATGCTAAAACGTAGTTGATTGTCTTGGTAATCGTCTCCTGCAGCAGGACCATAAAGTTTTGTTCCAGTTTTCCCCCACACCTTCATGTTCAGTCATCATCGATTCATCGGTAAGTATATGAAAGCAAAACAGTGAGTCTATAGATTCAAAAAAAGAAGAGAAATAGTCTCACCTTTTCAAGAAATATAGGGTGATCTACAAAGACGCGATCAACTCCTCGTTTAAAGCAATGGAAGAAGCGAACTTTTTCTGTTCTATCTCCTACTTTTACCTGTAATAAACAGATTACAATACAATGCATTTAACTATCGCATAGCAACGGTATAAAAGGAAAAATAGGTCCAATGAAGATTAAAATGAAAACATCATCTCTCATTTGGTCAAGGATAATATAATATACCTCGATCGTTACACTTGTATCCCACGCGTCTTTGTATTGGTCATAACGCGGAGTGACGGTCATAACTCTGTGTCCGTTAGCCTAAACAAGGATTAATTAGAGAAATTCTCGCTCTCACTAGTCACTCAATGTCAACCAGCAAGAAAAAGAAAACCATAACAATAAGCTTACTGCTAATGCCGGTGGAAGACCTCCAAGAACATCACCTAAACCGCCAGTTTTGCTCCACGGAGCAACCTCAGTTCCAACAAAGATCAAATTCATGCCACAAACTATAATACCTTTAGGCCTAACACTCTTCCTCTGAACACCCTTCTTCCTCGATTGCACTCCCTTCGTTTTAATCGGCGTCCTATTTAGTATCTCGTCCAACGAGTTCAAAACTCTGAGCCCATTATGAGTATTGGCTTTCCTTATGGAACCAAGTCTCATTGGTCCCATTTTAGACTCACATGAGACAGTTGGTATATTGACATGAGAGGTTCTGGATACTATGTTACTTGAAGCCGTCACTGTTGCCATTTTTGTATACTGAAAAACAAATAGTCCATTAGAATTAGGACTCTTAAAAAAAACCGCCAAACCTGACTGAAGTTAAAATAACATAACGAAGTTAAAATAACAGAACTGTTATGTTTGGTTAGTGAGCCAAACCATGTTGCACAAACAGTTCTAGAACCAAACCAAATAAATCGAACCGAACCGTTATGTTTGGTTAGTGAACTAAACCACATTGCACAAACAGATCTAAAACAGAACCAAATGGCAAATAAATCGAACCGACGAAACTAAAAAAAAAAAAAAATACTATAAACAAATTTAAAATTTTTTATTAAAAAATTCGAAAAAAGTATTACGGTTCGGTCCTTTAACAAATGATTTGGTTTAGGAAAAACTTTTTTCTAACGGTTTGGTACGGTTAGGAGTTCCGAATCAGCATACCAAACCATTAAATTTGGTTCAGTTCAGTTCTGGGTAAATTGAAATGGTTCGGTTCAAATGACCTATTACTATGGTTCGGTTTGGTTTTCCGACCGAATTGTACTCTAAACAACTATAATTAAAATTAGACTAATTACAAACTAGCACCAAACACTTTCAATTTTCAATCATTTAATCCAACATTTGTGAAACTCTTGTGTACAAGTTCAACTACCATTACAAATTCAATGTAGAGAATCTCGGATCATTACGAATCCTCTGAAGCCATTAGCTTCAGAGGATTCAGAGGATTCGTAATGATCAGATAATGACAATATTAGAAACTAGGTTTCTCATAAAATTATCCTAAATGAAATGAATAGTGAACATTACTAATCAGCAGCATTTAACAACTAAATTAGCACCATTAAAGAAAGTTTAATACATCAAATATTAAATTGAAACTATAGTATAGTAACTAACTAACCTGGCAATGAAGCATGCAAGGAGAATGAAGTTGAACTAAGGTTCAAGATTGATTTGTAGTGATGAAGTGAGTGTGTTAGGAAAGGGAACTAGCTTTTGGCCTTTAGCTACCTCGTGAGGTTCATAGGATAGATTGACACGTTAAATATTATTAGCGGCTTAGAATATTTTTGAGATTTTTATATGGTTTTGTGGGGTAAGGTTGTGGTGAATATGAATAATTGGTTCTAGAATATGCCCTCGTGTTAAATGAAGGACTTCAAAGTTGTGTTTTATTACTAGTGTGCCCTTGTGTAAAATGAAGAACTTGAATTTGGAAGTCATACAAAATGGTAAACAGCTCATGGTAGCTCAAAATAATAGTTATATTTGTACATTTTATATTCTACAGCATGGCACCCTTGCTTAACCCTTCATTTGATCATAATATTTTCAAAGCCAAAATATTAATTTATCAAACTCAATTTTTTTTTTCATTTTTGCAAAAGAAATTTAGTTTTCTTTCAATATTTGCTAAAAGTAACTGACATTTACAAGTAACCTTTGTTTTTTCATTATAATTACGCATCTTTAACGAATTTTTTGATAAAATATCAGATATTTAAAAAAATTGTATTTTTAATAAAAAATTAAGTTGTCAGTATCAAATTTATAATTTTATATTATTAATTTAAAAATATCTATTTTTTTTATCTTTATCGACAATTTTAAAATAACCAGTAAAAATCCATATACTAATTCTGGATATTTGCATAATGCTGGCAAGAATACATATTTCATACTGAATATTTTAAATTTTTTGGTAGATATGTCGGTGTGATTAAATATTTCTAAAATTTGGTAGGTTAATTGTTTTTTGAATATTTGGCTCTTTTTCCTTTGTAGTAATAGTGAGGAGAAGAGAAGGAGACGGTAAGATTATTTTTAGATTGAGTAAGACATAAGTTACAGAGAGCTCTGGTAGAGACGGAGGAGATGATAGAGACAATCATATGTGAAATTGCATTTGGTATCATCTTTTATTTTGATGTTCTGATTAAATTTAATAGTGTGTAATTTAATTTATCACTATTTCTAATTTGTGTGTAATTATGTTATTTCGCTTATTCAATTTGTCCTTTAAGGTACTTTTACATTCAATAAATTAATTTTAGACTCATGACAATGACAATGTATTTTTTTAGTCTTAGCAAATTGGACAAAATCAACATGTTTAGTGTATCTTGAATTACAATTAAAAAATTTAAAATAAGTTTTTTTAGCTTGATTTGAATATACCTTTTGGTGATTCGAATCAAACATCAAAACGAAATTTGGATATGATTTTCTTAACTTGATTCAAAAGAGAGGTTTATCATTTGAGTCACAAAAAAATATTATGCTTAATTACACTTTTGGTCCCCCTATTTTCGACTTTTTGAAGTATTAGTCCCTCCATTTTAAAAGCCAGGTTTTTAGTCCCTAAACTTTGCTCCACTTGGGATTTTCAAGGTCCCCCTCCACTTGGCTGCTTCATTAATGACGTGGCATACACAATACACTGTCAGGTCATATTTTTTCCATTTTTTTCCTGAAATCTATTTTTTAATTATGGATAATTTTTTTGTTTATTTAAAAAACATTTATTTGTTATATTGTTTAATTTCCCATTAATTAAACCCTTTAAACTCATTCATCCATTCATCTTCTTCACCAAATCTTGTTTCAACTCACCGATCTACAATTTACAAACACAACAAAAACCTGCAATTTACAAACACAACCTCATACCACCGGAAACCTGCAATTTTGCTTCAACACCGAGCTCGATCTATTCACGTTTCCATTTCCACAACACATCACCACACCTCACCATTGTTCATATTTATCCAATGCATCCCTTCACTATTCTCACCAAACTCTCGGCTTCCCTCAAAACAAAATTCAACAATCCTTCAACTTCACTCAAAACCCAACATATAAACAAACTTCATCACAACAATACAAATTCAATCCTTCACAATCTTCTTCAACCTAACACTGATTCACAACAAATAAACACCTTCAGCTTACTCAAACTGATTCCATGATTTCTCACCATCACCTTCTTTCAGCCTTCAACATACACAATCAACAAACACAACTCCCTGCATCAATCGAATCGTAACATCATATTTCATCCTCGCAACAACTTCGCGAATTCGAAATGCATCACGCAACCACAACAATCTTCGCTCTCTGCTTTAGAATAAATTCAACAATCTACAACAGAACAACATCACGGTTTCAACAAACACAACAGTGGAATCGAAATCGCAAAGAAGAAGTCAAATCTGAAAAACAGTGTTGAATCGAAGATGGAGCAGAGAAATTGAGAGAGGAATCAAGATGAGGAATAGAGATGAGAACGAAAGAGAAGATGAGAAGGCTCGCCGGAGAGAGACGAGAAAAGCTCGCCAGAGATGGAGAAGGAAGTTGCGCCGTTAGAATACTAGAAGGAGAAGAAGAACGTGCAACAACTCCAAATCCTATTTTATTTAATTTCCCAATTTCTATTTTAATTAATGGGAAATTAAACAATAAAACAAATAAATGTTTTTTAAATAAACAAAAAAAATTATCCATAATTAAAAATTAGATTTCAGAAAAAAAATGGAAAAAATGTGACTGTCAGTGTATTGTGTATGCCACATCATTAATGAAGCAGCCAAGTGGAGGGGGACCTTGAAAATCCCAAGTGGAGCAAAGTTTAGGGACTAAAAACCTGGCTTTTAAAATGGAGGGACTAATACTTCAAAAAGTCGAAAATAGGGGGACCAAAAGTGTAATTAAGCCAAAATATCATTTGAATCATGATAATCAAGAAGAAGCGCTTATGCACAACTTTAAAACACACTTATATTATTAATTAAATTTTTTTCTTCTATTTTTTATTATTGACTAGATACTATTTATTACTCGTGCATTTGAGTTTTTTTATAAGTTGTATTAAAACTAATTTGTTACACTTTTTACTATTCATATTTTATATACATTTTATCTATAAATTCAAGTTAAATGTGAAAAGATACATATATGTCATTTAGACAAATTTTTAATTTTTTATTTAATAATAATTAATGAAAAATTGTTTACTGAATTTCTTACAAATATATCTTATTATATCACTTCTTCGTTCATATATGCACTTGAAACTATTTATAATAAATGTAAGATAAATTAAACATATCTCATTATTTATTTGATGATTTGTGATAAGTTGTAATTTTTAGCTTTTGATTTGGATGAAAATGAGAGTCGTAAGGTTTTAGGATTTTAAGGGTTTTTTGAAATGGAAAAATGAGAATGGCGAAGGGGAAAATTGAGTCGCGAACATATAAACATGTGTTTCAGAAGGAAACTCGTGGATATGGTACATCTAAAAAGATCATTCTAATCAGATTCTGAATGAGACTTTTATGAAGTCCGTAAAAAACACATGAAGGTGTATTAAAAATTTCTCAATAGATTATCATTCATTAATTTGAGTGTGACACTTGAATTTTCTAAGGAAAATGTTAAAATGGGGTTAAGGTGATTTTCATTTTATATTCTATTTATTTTTTCTATTACTATAATTTTATGTGTAAATAAATATAATAGACATTTAAAAAAAAGACATATATTAGATATCCATGTATGTGATATTTTTTTATATTTAAACAAATATAATCATTCATGATAAATTCAAAAAATCGTAAATAAAAGAAAATTCTTAAAATAAACTATTTAAAACGTTGCAAATTCCCATCTCTAAAATTTTGGTGATAAAACAAACAATATGGTATTATAACACAAATCATACAAAACATAATAAATTAAGAGAAATCAAATTCACAAAAACCATAATTTTACAAATATATTTACGTGTGAATATGTATGCTCATAAATCTAAATGATCCGGGTATAAACCGCCACTCAGGAAAAATATGCATATGCCACGAAATACATATACCTTCTAGAAACTCTCATTAAAACACATCATTTTAAAATTCATTTCAAATAATTATCCATCTTCAAACATAATAGATTTCAATCTTTTTAATAGACTTTTAACCCGCACAATTCATCAGGTTCACATCACGACCACACATAATAATAGATCACAAATAACACAAAGTTTCATCCACGTCACACCAACACAATTCATCTGCTTCTCATTGTGACCACGCATAATAATAACAAATCAGAAATTGCACAAAATTTTATCCACATCACACCAACACACTTACAAATAAAATATCTAACAGGTATTCATTATTTTAACAAAGATTAAAATTTGTCGTCTCTTTTTTCTTTAGAACAATTATGTATTAATGGTAGTGCGTGAGGCACTTTTAGTGAGGGGATAATAAAAGAAATAAGGATTATACAACTTTTAGTGAGGCACTTTTAATGAATTTTGAATTGTACAAATAATGATACAGACTATAACTATTTATATACCGGATTGGGCTTGGACTTACACAACTTGGATTATATTTGATATTAGATTATATTTGATTTGATATTATAATAATAAAATCAATCCCAATAATATATCAACAAATCTCAATAATATCTCAACATACCCCCATTAATTTAAGTTGTCGAACAACTATAGAAATAGTCAATCTGAACTATTCTTAATTTCTTTCTCAAATTTAGGAATCTGTCGATCTTCAATCCTTTGGTGAAAATGTCGGCCAACTGTACTTCAATTAAGCAATGCCTAACTTCAAGTTCACCTCGATTTACCTTTTTCCCTCATGAAGTGAAATATAGCTTCGATATGCTTACTTCTTCCATGCAGAACTGGATTCTTCACCAAATTTATGGATGACTTGTTGTCAATTTGCAACACTAGGTTAGGTTTCTTCATTTCAACCTCCATTTCTTAAAGTATTGATCTGATCCAAATTGCTTGACATGCAGCATAGGATCCTGCTATATATTTGGCTTCACATGATGATGATGCCACCACAATTGTTTCATCGAACACCGTGAAATTGAAGCACCAAATACTTGAAAGAAATATCTAGTTGTGCTTCTTTGATTTTCCTTATCTCCACACCAAATAGCATCTGAAAAACAAGTGACTGTTGTTTCTTTGTGTTCAGAATTTCGTCGAAATAAAATTTCATACTCTATTGATGCTTTTAAGTATCTTAGAATTCTTCTTGCAGCCTTCATGTGTGACACTCTTGGTTCACTCGTGTATCTTCTCACTAATCCGACAGCAAAATCTATATCGGGCCGACTGTTGGATATATACTTTATAGATCCTATAATTTGCTTGAACAAAGTTGCATCGACTTTGTCTTCCTCTCCATGCTTCTCTAACTTTAAGTTTGTTTTGACAGGTGAGGATGTAGGATTTGAATCATCCATTCTGAATCTCTTGAGTATGTCTTTGACATACTTCCTTTGATGTAGCATCATACCTTGCTTCGACATTTGAAATTCCATGCCTAGGAAATAAAATAATTTTACCAGATCCAACATTTCAAATTCCTTCATCATCAGCTCTTTGAGCTTTGACAAGTTCTCCAAGCTATTTTCAGTTACCACCAAGTCATCGACATATAAGCAGATGATTGTTATATTTTTCTCCACATCCTGAATATAGACACCATACTTAGATTTGCATTTTAAAAATCCTAATTCTACTAAGTATGAATCGATCTTCTTGTTCCATGCCCTATGTGCCTGCTTGAGACCATAGAGTGCTTTGTGCAACTTATATACTTTATTCGCTTCCTTCTGAATCACAAACCCTGGAGGTTGTGTGACATAGACCTCTTTGTCTAAAGGACCATTCAGAAATATTGATTTCACATCTAAATGAAATATTGATCAATCTTGGTTGCATGCCAAAGCTACTATTAGTCAAACTGTTTCCAATCTTGCTACTGGAGCAAATACTTCACATTAGTTGAGCATTGCTCTTTGAAGAAACCCTCGAGTTACTAATCTTGGTTTATGTCTTGCGATCGAACCATCAGCGTTATGTTTCAGCTTGAACATCCACTTTACGTCAATAGCTTTTTTATATGCTCGCAATTCGACTAACTCCCACGTGTTGTTTCTTTTGATTGCCTGTAACTTTTATACCATAGCTAAGTTCCACTGTTGAATATTTAAAGCCTTGCTATAGTTGATAGGTTCAGCACGTGCAAGTAAAGCAAAATGAACTAATTGTCCATCTGGTGTGACTTCATCATCACCGACTATTTCATAGTCTTGAAGTCTTGCTGGTAGAGTTAAAGTTCTTTAAGGTCTTTGGCTTATATCAGCCACATCCTCTTCGACTTCGACTGTGTCGGGAATGTTAACAACTGCTTCAACTTCAACTAGTTCTTTGGCAATTTCATCAACTTTGACTTTGGCAGTTTCCTCGTCGAAGTCAGAGCTTATCAATGGCTTGTTAATTGAGTTACTCATTTGAAAAACTATGTTGCCAGTACCTTAAACTTGCAGCAAACTATTATCAGCAAGTTTTACCTTGCTCTTGTTCGACTCGTCGAAATTTGCCAACCACACCTTTTGACCACTCATGTGATTCGAGCAGCCTGAATCGAGGAACCATATCTTGGATTCGACATGGTTATCTGCAACTGCAGCCATAACCATCATACCTTCAGAATCATCTGAACATTGGCGTGCAAGGTTCGCTTCTTCGTCCTTGCCTTTTGTCGATCCGTAGTCTTTCTTGTACCAATAATTTTTAGATAAGTGACCTCACTTCTCACAATGATAGCACCGAACACCTTTCTTATCTTCTTTGTCCTTTCGATAGTTTCCTCCTCCTCTTTTCAAGGATTCAGAAGTTCTATCTTCGACCTGCTATTTGTGAGGGTTCGACCAAGGTTTATTGCCTTGAGTCTTGTCGAATTTGTCTTTGAATTTGTTGGAACCACCATTCTTTTTCCATGACTGAGCCTGCAAAGCTTGTATCGAATCTTGAAATCCTTTCCTTTTGACAATCCTAATCTCATGTGTTTCCAATGAACCAACAAACTCTTCCAATTTTAAGTTTTCAAGTTGATTGGGTTCTTGAATAGCTACGATAACATGATCAAAGTAAGAGGTTAACGTACGCATTACCTTCTCAACTATCATCTTATTAGGGTTTCACCACAACCCTTCATGAGATGGACGAGTTTTTGCACCTTCGACACATACTTTACAACATCTTTGTCTTCTCCCATCGATAACAATTCATATTGTCGACGCAAGGTCTTCAATTTGACAACCTTGAATTTCTCACCTCCTTCATAATATTTGACAAGTATATCCCACGCCTCCTTCGCTGATTCAACATGAGAGATTTTGTCAAAATTTGTAGAATCAACCACCGTTTGAATGCAATATACAACCTTGTAATCCTTCTTCTTGGCTTTTTAGGAACATCGTCGGTAACCACTTCTAGGGTTTCATGAAAGTTAAACAAGGATTGCATCTGTTTTCTCCATCAGATCCAATTTTTACCGTCAAACATTGGAAGCGAATTCGGAATGCCATCAGTGTCATTCATCTTTGCAGCGATTGATTCACGTCCTTAGAAACACGATCTCTGACGTGAAGTTCTCAAGAACAATAATCGGAAGCTCTGGATACCAATTTGTTAGTGCGTGACACTTTTAGCGAGGAGAGAATAGAGAGAATAAAGGAAATAAGAATTATATTAATGAATTGAATTGTATAATGATACAGATTATGACTATTTATATATAATCTGGATTGGGCTTGGGCTTACACAACTTGGATTATATTTGATATTATTATATTAGATTTGATTTTATATTATATTAATAATATCATTCTCAATAATATTTCAACAAATTACAGTAATATCTCAACAATTATAAATTTTTATTCTATAATACCTAACTATTAATTTCGTTATAATAAGTATGGGAAAGTGCCCTTACCTTAGATGTTTTTCTTCCCGACGCATTTAGTGATCACCACAAGCAAGATCATATCTTTATCATGCTTTAACATATTAATTTTAGGTCAGATGCAAAAATTTTATTCTCTTGACTCCTTATCCTTGAATCGTTTCGTTTGTGATTATTTATGAATAAAAATTAAAAATAGATTATTAAAATAGACTAAGAATACCAATTTTGAAATTAGGTAAAAGAAACTTACCCCTAAACATAAACTAAATTTTATGAAAATATTAGTTATGTTCAACCGATTGTTTTGGTGTTGGTTTTGCAAAATTCAGATTTATATGGATGGAGATAAGAACAACAAAATGTCACTAATCGAATTGAAAAAATAATATTTTAAACGAGACAAAGAAGGCTGAAAAATAAAATGAATATGAAAATTTAAATAATTAATTGATAGAAATAACATACTCAAATTTGAGACGAAACAAAGAAACTTTTGGTGCACAACTAATTTGACACCGAAACTGAATTAGCTTTTTCCTCCACATCGGTGTTAACAAGAGTTTTTTTTTTTTGAATAAGATTATCATATAACAAAAAAACAGAACAAAACGAGAGGGGGGACCAAACCAAAACCCTCTCAAGGAACAACGAACCTAAAGAAAGGCAAACCTAGCCTATTCTTAACAAAATCTGCCCCCAAAAAATTAGGAATACTGTTATAGTTAGTGTAAGCAGTAACCGTTAGCCCTATATTTGCCAGTGAATCCGCACAGCTATTACCTTCTCTGAAAATGTGAGAGGCCACAAAAGAAATACTACCAATGATATTAATACAGTTCACCCATCTAGTACGGATTCGCCAAGGAACCAAGATAGGTGTGGAAAAAGCACGAATTACCGCTAAAGAATCAGATTCTAACCAAATGTTCCTCCAACCCTTCTCATGGGCGAACTCGATCGCTAACATAACACCTGAGAGTTCGGCAATGAGAGAGTTGGTAATACCCAGGAAGCTGGCAAAGGCACCGAGAAACTTACCCTCATGATCTCTAGCTATGCCTCCACAAGCCGAAGGACCCGGGCTGCCAAGGGAAGCACCATCGCAGTTAAATTTAATCCAACCCCACGGAGGGGGCTTCCAAAAGACTTCCACGATATTTTGGGCAAAAGGAGGCTGAATATTAACTCGAAATTTTTTCAGAATCACAAGGTGTTGTATCATGTTTTGACTACTAATTAGCACCATGGTGATAAATAGGTTTATTTTTTTTATTCGTTAGTTAATTGATTCATGGGTTTGGTAATTTATTTACTATGACAAATAGGTTTATTTTTTCTTTATTAGTTAGTTAATTGATTCATGGGTTTGGTAATTTATTTACTAATTCACAGATAGTTGTAGGGACCGAATCGTGATCTTTTCTAACAAGTCAAGCGTCAATTACTACTGGACCAACTAACGATTGATCTTTGGCTTAAATATAGTTTTGGTCCCCCAAATTTATCAATTGTTTGATTTTGGTCCTCTTGTTTCAATTGCTTGATTTTGGTCCCAAGTTATAATTGTAGATAAGAAAAAAAAAGGAAGAGCAACAAAAAAAAGAGAAATTTAACCTACATGTCATTAAGGGACTATCAAATGCAAAAGGGGACAAACTTGAGGGGACAAAATCAAGCAATTAACATCTATGAACCAAAATCAAGCAATTAAAAAACTTGGGAAACCAAAATCAAACCATTGAAAAATGGGAGGCTAAAATCAAGCAATTGAAAAATTTAAGGAGTCAAAACTGTATTTAAGCCTTGATATTTTATTTGTAACCCTTAATCCAACTAAATTACACACTTTCATTTATTTATATTATTAACTTATAATTAAAATATTAGTTATTCAAATACTGACATAATTATAAAATTATCAAAATATTAAATAAAAAATACATTGTTGACACTTAATATTATTTATTAAATTCAGTAAATACATATGAAATTACCATAATATAATAAATTCACATTTAATCAAGATTAATAGCAATATTAATAATTTATTAATATAATTTTTCATAAAATAAATTATTAAGGTATATTTTCAGCCATGAATCAATTAACTAACGAATTAAGTTAAATTTTCATGGTATACCTTAATAAGAGGTGTTGTATCATGTTTTGACTACTAATTAGCACATTATTGACACTTAATTGATTTATTAATATACCTATATTTTCAGCCTCAAGTTTGTTTCACTCCATATATAAGGTATTATTCGCGTTGGTGGAAAAACAATCACAATTTTATCAATTGGAAAATGCGTCTCATTAGATTGAGAGGTTTGTGTGTTGTATATAAACTACCTTCATCTCGATTCCCAAGAAAATTATCTTGAACTAGAGTAGAGGATGATTGGTCTGGTGATGATGACCACCGTAGTACGTTTTTGGTGTAGTTAAAATGGTTCTTTGGTGACTGGAAATGGTACTTGCAAAAAAAAGTTAGCACTACGACTACGACGCTCATGTCAATAAGAAATAAGGTGGAATTTTGCAAGTACGAAATAAATCATACTTGAGTAAAACTCAGAGTCACACTTATATAGGAGAAACTATTGTAACTGTCTCCAGGTTGTCTGACATGAAGTGTGGGTGACACTTGGATGATAATTTTAATACTGAAGATGAAAGGGAGACACTCATATGCGATGACAAGTGATTGAGGTCCACTTGTCCGTCAACGAGTTGAACTCCTAAAAGAGATTTGACCCATATGAATTGGTCTAATTGTGGATCGTAGGTCAACCGAAAACATGTCCACTATAAACCAATAACAAAACGACCAATCAATATAAAATTATAAAACAATCGATAACAATACACGAGAATAACATGAGTTCAATAATAGACATTTTTATAAGTGGTTTACTAAATACTAATATTTAAAATTATTAAATATTTTAACAATAATCGACGATATTCTTCTTTTATTTTATGAATAATTATAATATTGATGTCAATTCGATACTAAATACATATTTATTTTCTTTTATTTTAATCAAACTAATATCTAATAAACTAAAATCTAAATTTTGAAAATATAAATGATCATCAATTTGTTTACTTCTAAGAGATAATCTCAAATGTAATTGGAGTTATAAACATTTTCTTTTAAGTACTAATTAGGGGTGGGAATAGGGCAGACTGACTAACAGGGGCCTACGGCCCAGCCTACATAGGCCTAGGTCAGGCCAGACTTTTTAGATAAATAGAAAAGGCCTAGGCTTTTTTATAAGCCTATTTAGCTAAAAAGGCTAGGCCACAGGCCACATAAAAAGCCTTTTAAGCCTAAGAGGCCGGCCTATTTAAATACATATAAATAATTTTATTATTATTATATTATATTTTTTACTTTGAGTTAAAAATATAAAAATAAATTTTAGTTATCTTGAAGAAATTATGAAAATAAGATGAAAAGAATCTTATGAACAATGTCATAAGTTGTTTCGATAAATTCTCTCAAACAAATAATATCACAAAATTTATGCTACTAGGTAAACTCAAATAAACTAATGCAAACAAATATTTAATCTCATTGATCTTTTAATTTATTAGTCTATATAAAGACGAGTTGAATGACTTATTTACAAATGTTCAAATGAAATAGACTTTTAAGTAGGCTAATAGGCCAATCAGACCTTCAAAAAGGCCAGACCCAGGCCAAAAAAATAAGCCTATGATAGGTTACAGGCCAGACTTAGGCTTTGAATATTATAGCAGGCCAGGCTCAGGCTTGGCAAAGCCTAGCTCGGCCCAGCCTATTCCCACCCCAGTACTAATTCACAAAAATCACTTATAAAGATTATCCATATTAGAATTTGTCATGTATAACCGCTTTCCGCAGACCTGTTTCTCTTTTATACCCCCTTTGAAATCGTTGTGCTTAAACCCATAAACCCTAGTCTACACACAGCATTGCCATTTTGCAGCAGCGCAAGAAATTCCTCTTCTCGTCGCTTTCGATCTCAATTCTTCAAGGTAATCATCTTCTCTATGATTGTCTCTATGCCAAATATTCATGCCACATTGTGATAATTTATCAACTTAATTCAATATTTTCCCCCTTTTTGATTGTTGTAAAAAATGTCTGAACTTAGTTTCATCCTATATGGTTGATGCCATTGCAAGTTGCTTCTGCACCGGCTCTTATATATAGCTGCTGCACCATGCCATTGTATTTGTTCTTGCTTGGTGATCAGCCTTTTTCTTTTTGTTAAGCAGAGTGGCATGGAGCAAAGATTAGCTAATTGTTGGCGGTTGACAGTTAATGAAAAGAAATTCATCGAAAGTGCTCTGCTATCAGAGATTCGAGTGGATGGTCGTGGCCCGTTGGATTATCGCAAGTTAAACATTAAATTTGGAAGGGATGATGGATCCGCGGAGGTCCAATTGGGTGAGACACGTGTGATGTGTTTTGTGAGTGGTCAACTTGTGCAGCCTTACAGAGATAGGCCTAATGAAGGCACATTTTCCATCTTCACTGAATTCTCTCCCATGGCTGATCCTTCATTTGAGCCTGGCCGTCCTGGAGAATCTGCCGTTGAGTTAGGACGTATTATAGACCGTGGTTTGCGGGAAAGTAGAGCCATTGACACTGAATCGCTCTGCATTCTTTCTGCCAAACTTGTATGGGCCATTCGCGTTGATATCCATATACTGGACAATGTAGGGTGAGAATCAGCTTTGCTTCGGTTCTCTTTTTTTTCTAACCCAACTTGCTAATTAGCTTATCTACAACGAAGTAATTGTTTTTATGTTTTAATTTGTGAACAGGAATCTTGTTGATGCTGCAAATATTGCTGCACTGGCTTCTCTGATGACATTCAGAAGACCTGAATGCTCTTTGGGGGGAGACGATGGTCAACAAGTTGTAGTGCATCCTCCTGAGGTTAGCTTCCTCAGTTTAACAGTGTGTCCTTTCGCCCCTGTATTCTATTCAGCTTCTGTAACTGTTATCTATATAATATGCATTGCAGGTGCGCGAGCCACTTCCTTTAATCATACATCATCTTCCCATTGCTGTCACCTTTGGATTTTTCAGTAACGAAAATCTTGTGGTACAGATCTCCCTCTCGCTCTCTCTCCCTCTCCCTAACTCTTTTATTACATATGGTTACATATACGAGGTAACAGTCCTTTGATTTTATTTGATGCTCTCTAGGTCTTGGATCCGACATACCATGAAGAGGCTGTAATGACTGGACGCGTGACTGCAACACTTAATGCAAATGGTGATGTTTGTAGCATTCAAAAGCCTGGGGGGCAGGGAGTCTCTCAACGGGTTATCATGCATTGCTTGAAACTTGCTCATGTTAAAGCTGGTGATATTACAGCCAAGATAAAGGACGCAGTGAGTTCTCCTTTTTTATGCTTAAGATTCGAGGGCCTCATTTATAAGTCTTCTGGTTGGTTTATTTATAGTTACAGGAAGAACTATATTATGTGTTGACCTCTGCTTGCTTTTCATCACAATGAAGTGTGCTTTGATATCTTTTTTTTCTTGATGCCATTATAAAATTTTGCATGCTTTTGGCAATCTGTCTTGATTACCATAACAATCACATATGGAATGTATATTGTTTGCCAATTTCTTTTATTGTCTGAATTGATGTAGGTTGAAAAGCGTAACACTGAAAGAGCACTACAGAAGATTAAGCGCCATTCTTCCTCTGTAGCCGTGGATGTATATGGTACCACTGCCAGATTAGCTCCCAAACAAAATCAATCGTATGCTGATAAAGATGGTAGCCATCTAGCCCCATTGAAGCTAAAAGATGAGGCGAATTTTATGGAATGTGAAGCTACGTCATCAGAAGAAGTACAGAATAACAAGAAGGATGAAAGCTCAAAGAATTTCATTGGCGGTCCCTCAAGTTGGTAAGGTGTCAGTTTGTTCACCAAGAACTAACAGTTTGTTCACCAAGAATTTCATAGTCTTGTTTGTCATTCAGTTCATTCATGTAAATCTATTATCTATTATAAGAACAATTTATTGAACGAAAGATTATTATTTATAGCCAATGTATAGATAATACATAAACCTATATGGCATAAGCTTGTTAAAGTAGTATTCACAGTAAGTGAACCGCTGAAATTAATAAGTAATATTATTATTATTGGCCGTTATGGTTTCTTACTTTTGAGTTTTGGATATATTGACGAATAATGTATACTTGGTCTTTCGCATCTCAGGGATCCCTACTCAGAGTGCGTCAATTCAGATCTTCTAAAATCTTCTCTAGCTTCTCGTGGTAATTACTTCTCTTTCATCTTCATTGTAATATTGGTGTTTATGTGGCTGAGAAGTAAAATGTGCATCATTTTTCTTGATGATTTCATCGGTGCTTTTGGTTGGACTCCCCTTTTAAATTTCAATATTTCATCATCATCATCATCATCTTTGCTTTTGGTGTATTTATGCTCGTCTTCATGTAATTTAATGAGTACAGAATTTCACTGACTAGAACTGTTGTAAAATAAGCAGGACAATCAACTCCTAGTAAACGAAAGGATTCAAGCCGGAAGACTAAGCCGGAAGAACCAGCGCAGGAAATCAAGGCAGATTCTGAACCAATTGATGACCCAGCTCTAACTGCTGGACAGAGTAATGAAGGTAAGACTCTGAATGACGCTGTGAAGCCCAAGAACAAGAGGAAGAAAAAAGCATCTTCCAATAACGGAAATTAAGCAATGAGATGTGCGGTTAGTTAACGCGATCATGTAAGAAATTGTGGTTGACAAGGAGGAATGCTGTAAATATTCAATGGGCAATGGAATTCAATAGTCTAGTTGTGAATTTAGGCATGCCGAATTCAAAGGACAACACTTACTAAGAAAATTTTAACAAATTAGGGTAGTTACTGAAAATAGTAAAGTACAGAACAGAATACTGATTGAAATTGGTACCAAGAATATGTATACATATTTATCACCAGATTATTTATGTAAACAAAAACTTGCTATTTTCTATGACCATGGCCATTTATCTTCATTCCATCTAAACCACCAGATGCTTCCTCTTGGTGCATGTTTGGTTTGACTTTTGGAAAGGCCAAAAGCACTTCTAGAAATATAGAATTGATTTTGAGTGATTTTAAGATGTTTGTTTAGGTAAAAGTATAATTGATTCTATTTCCAGAATTGATTTTACTTGAAGTTAGAATTTGTAGCTTCTGCTTTTATAATTATTCTGGATGTTTTTTATATTGAAATTTATTATTCAATTCACTTTTACATAAATGTATCCAAACATAAATCAATTCTGTTAAATTCAATTCTGATAGAATCAATTCTACCAAAATGAATTCTGTCCACTTATCACAATATACAATAACTGAAGCTTACATTCCACTGCATCCATAGGGCATCCGTAAGAGGAAACAACATTAGTTAGATGAATCAACTTTCTCAATAATAATGTTTTGCCAAAAATTATGTTTCAATCTAAATTGTTAATCTCAATAATAATTTTTTTTATAATCTCAAAATATAATCAAACTCAAAATATTATTGGGTAAAAGATAAAATAATCTTCAAAAGCTACGTTACTCCTAAAAGGGAAGCAAACATCATTCATTAATATCAATAGAATTGAATTTAAATACTACTATTTTTTCAACATAAATTTTTTATTTGTAGATTTCTTAACATAAGATAGCTCCTTGACATTTTATGAGCCCTAGGCTAAAGCTAAGAAAAATAATCTATTTCATTTAATATAATACACTTTAATACATAATAATAATTTTACAAAATATCAATGAATATGTCTCTTGTGATCTTTTAACACAACATTCTTTCAAGATCATGAATGTGTCTCAAATGATCTTGCATTATCATATTCAATCGTGCAATCATTCTAATCAATTCAGAAAATTGTCATTATTATCTTGATATAATTTTTCATTGAATACTCGAAAGGCAAGACTATTTTTAAAAAGACATTTCACAATTGAAAATATTCTATAGAAAACTTGTCTTCAACGCTCTTTCTATCTCCCAACAAAATTTCATAACAAGATTCAAGTGACTTGGAGATTTAAGTGATTCAATTGAATTGGAGTAGTATTGATATTGGGAATTGAGAATTGGAGTGATATTCAATATTTCTACTAGAGATTAGAATGTCTATCTATGGTTGCAAATTGATATGCGTTTCTTGATTGAGAAGCGTGCAATCATATCTTGACGGATGTAAGATGCAAATTGTATTGAAATTGAAACTGAACATTAGAATAAAAGAAAGTGAAGTGACGCAGATAAAAATTTGGGCTTAACATGTGTGTAATTTTTTTTATAATACTACAATATAAAAAAATGACCCCGGTATATGTATAACTTTTTTAAAATATTTTGTGAGTATTAAAAAATTTTGGGCCCTAAAATCTTAGGCCTTAGGTCGTCGCACTCCTGACTTATCCTAGGGTCGGTCCTGCCTTATGGTACAAGTTAGCATGACCCTATAACTAAAGAGCAAATAACAATGAACCAAAGTGTATAAAAATCTAGATAAGAAATATTTACATACACTTGCTAAATCTCAGAATGCAAATAGAGATTCAACAAACATGTAAATTGAGTTAACTGAATAAACTTTGTTAGAAGTATGCTCAGGTCAAAACTTCCAGGACCTTCAGACAAAAAGACTCATAGATGGAAGCTTTCATAAAGGCAAGAGTATGAAGAAGCAAACAAATGAAGCCTTTTCAAAAAACTGTAGGACTTCCCCTAACAAATGTAAGTCGTACAATGGCACCCGACAATCAATAGAAGAGATCCCTTCGCGACCATCGAATTATCGTTATAAAGGGAAATCGCGTGAGTAGCTAGATTAGGGGGCACATGTCACTTACTATACCCCTCTCTCCAACACGCGAGCGTTAGCAAATACAAAGCCATTCCATTTGTTGCAACAAAGGTCAAAGCTTGAGGACAACTGTTTAAGGCCGGACAAAACAGTGTAGGAGGAAAGAATGCCCACATGCTAAGGCTTGTCAAATGCGATGAATATAGATCAAGTATCAATCTATAACTAATAGGGAAAAATAAGACATTCAAAGTCATCCATATAATCTGACTTCTCACCGCGTTTCATGGGACTCCTTCATAAATTAATTACAGCAAACCTCTCTATAGAAGAAAGAAAGGTGCGTCATTTGAAGATAATCCTCTCTCTCATTGAAATTCCCCCTTTATTTAAACACAAACTTGAACGTTGAAGTGCTAATCTTACATGTTAGCTCCATCCACCACATCGAAATCAATATCCATCGTTCCGTTCACCTTCATGTTCTCACGCAAAACAATTTGCTTAAATTTTTTTATAATGTATTGATATAAATAAGCTAATACTTAAGATGAATAATTTTAATTTATTTAATATCATTTAAAAATTTATAATAATTTTTATTAAAATATTATAAATATGAAAAGTAAATAAATTCTAAAAAAATAAAAATAAAATAATAAATATTCTTTAGTTTGTGCAAAAAAAAAAACTCCATAAACCCACAGCACACGATAGCTGAACTGAATCAACTGCCAACTATGGAACTCGACCTCCGTTCCTTCCTCCCCGACGACACTGATGCCGATGTCCACGTCACCCACCATCGCACCATCGATGAAATTCTCAACGACTGCGATACATCTTCATCCTCATCATCACCCTCTCCTCCTTCCTCTCCTTCTCACAACAACAAACCCACCCAATTTCCTCAACCCGTACCTGTTTCAATTTCCCGGGTCAAACCCGATAAACCTCCCCGCCCATTCTCCTCCCTATTCGGCCGTGTCACTCCCAATGCTAAACCCGGTGCCGCCCTTGCTGCGGCTGCCGCTGCTTCTAGATCCGTTCCGACGCCACATGCGGCGGCGATTATTTCCCGGAGGAAGAGTTCGCAGTCGATCAGAACTGAATCGGATGATTCCGATAAAGGTAGTGAATTGGAAAGGAAAATTGAGAGCAGTGAGAGTGTTTCTTCTGTTGATGAGGGTGAAATTGCAGCAATTGAAGTGAATGGTGCTGCTGATGGTGGTGATATTCAGGTGAAGAATGATTCTCCGGTTGTGAGTGAGGAGAAAAGTGATTTAGATGAGTGTTCTGTTTCTGCTTCCTTGAATCATGATGAAAATGGTCATGATCATGATCATGATCAGGGTTTGAATTTGAATTTGAATTCGACGCCTTTTGATGTTGATGGTGATAATGATGATGGTTTTGGTGAAACAACTAGTCTTGATTATAAGGGAGTTGAAGAAACAGAAGAAGAAATAGTTAATGGTGTTGATGTTGGAGTTAGTGGTGGTTCTGTTGGAGGTATTGAGAATGAAGTTAGTGGTAGAGGAGATGATGATGGGGGTGATGGTGATGATGGTGGTGGTGGTGATGATGATGGTAGTTCAATAGGTGATGTATTTGAACTAGTAGAAGAGACACTTGAGGAATTGGAAAATGTAAATCTTAAAAAGAAAAAACCCGAGTCTTTGAAGAAGCCACTTGATTTAGCAGAGGAATTGGAGAAAAAGAATGCTTCAACTGGTTTGCATTTAGAAGAGGGTGCAGCTGCGCAGCCAATGAGGCTTGAAGGTGTTCGGAGAGGGTCTATTACATTAGGATATTTTGATGTTGATGCTGATAATGCTGTCACAAGGGCCATTTCATCGCAGGCATTCAGGCGTGATCATGGTTCTGCGCAAGTCTTGGTGGTTCATGCTAATTACATTGCAGTTGGAATGACAAAAGGGCTCATTGTTTTAGTGCCGAGTAAATATTCCATTCATCATGCGGATAATACAGATGGAAAGGTTTTTCCCTTATTCTATCCAGCTTTTCAAACTAAGCCCAAGTTTGTGTTAATTGAATTATTGAAATTGATATACTCGCCTATATTCAATGTGATATAGTAAATAAATAGTAGCAATAGCAATTAATATTCCATGTTATGTTTACTGCTTCCTAAATATTTCTATTAGATTTGCATGAAAGCAGATTTTGTTTGGAGTATATAAGGTTATTGACATAATGAGTGTGTGTGATTCTCAATATATCAATGCAGTTTATTTGTTTATTTTAATTTTAGATAAAAAATGATAATTAATCAAACAATGAACAAAACTATTCAGGAAATGAAATCTGCTCAAAATCCTCCTTACACGTTATTAGTGGATAAGTGGTGTAGCATGAAGTAGTAATTTGAATAATCATTTGTCCATGTATATGAGTTGATAATGCTTGTCCATTTCATTACACGTTATTAGTGGATAAGTGGTGTAGCATGGAGTAGTAATTTGAATAATCATTTGTCCATGTATATAGTTGATAACGCTGGTCCTTTTCATTTTAAAGCATTTATTTGGTGGAATTGTGGTATAAGATGTAGTTTCATTTATCAGTGTATGTCGTTCACTTGATAGATGTTGATGCTTGGTATACAAGGTGATCGATCACACGCTCCTGTGACGTCCATGTCTTTCAATCAGCAAGGAGATCTTCTTTTAGCCGGTTATGGTGATGGTCATGTTAAACTTTGGGATACCCTGAAAGGGGTTGTGGTTAAAGTTATTAGTGGAGAGCATACAGCACCAGTGGTACATGCTTTTTTTCTAGGACAGGATCCTCAGAATACTCGTCAATTTAAAGCTGTTACGGGTGATTGTAAGGGTCTTGTTCTCTTACATCATATCTCAGTGGTTGTTTTGATTAATAGATTCAACGTCAAAACTCAGGTATATCATCTTTTGCATTTGTGTGCAATGGATTGAATTTAGCACCGTGTTATACAGAGGATTTGTGAGTTAATTTGATGTCTACTTGTCTCATGTATCTCTTCTTTGTAAACTTGTATTAATTTCCCAGTGTCTTCTTGACGGGCAAAGAACGGGCTTGGTGCTATCTGCTTCACCACTCCTTTTAGACGAACTCGGTGGAAGTGCCTCATCTTATTCTCAGGGAAACACCACGGTCTCAACCAGCAGTATAAGTAGCATGGTCGGAGGCGTTGTCGGGGGTGATGCAGGTTGGAAACTCTTCAATGAAGCCTCTTCTCTGGCTGAAGAAGGTGTGGTTGTATTTGTCACCCATCAAACTGCCTTGGTGGTATGAAATTCAGATGTTTGTGTTGGTTCCGCACCTTCTGTCCTTTACTTTTTACTTCAGCTTTATTGAAAAATTGTGCATTATTTATTGAAGACACTAGATCATTTTTTTTAGGTTCGGCTCAGTCCTTCATTGGAAGTCTATGCTCAACTCTCTAGGCCAAATGGGATCCGGGAGGGTTCTATGCCATATACTGCATGGAAGCACATGCCGCAAACAAGTTCTACTGGTATGGATTCACTTTGTTATAATGGGGTATTATATCATAGTATCAGTAATTACACCAGTTACTTACAAACTATTAAGCACAAGCAGTGGACATATAGACTACAGTAATATCCAAAGTATAGGACACTGCGACATGTGTGTATATATAATATAGATCCATGTTGGCTTCTTTTGCTTACTTTCTTGTTGAAAATATGTCTGCAGAAGCTGTTGAAAGAGTTTCGTTGCTTGCAATTGCTTGGGAACGGAAAGTTCAGGTTGCAAGATTGGTCAAATCAGAATTAAAAGTATATGGAGAATGGTCTCTTGACAGTGCGGCTATAGGTCTGGCATGGTTAGATGATCAGGTATTAAATCATCTTCTGTTCCGTTCCCTTTTATTCTTCTTGTATCTCTTTGCTTCTTAATAACAGTAAACAGCATTTAAAAGATTATTGTATTTGCTCAGATGCTGGTAGTGCTCACTTCAACTGGGCAGCTTAATTTATTTGCTAAAGATGGAACTGTGATTCATCAAACAAGTTTTGGTGTGTTTCATCAAACAAATTTTGGTGTAGATGGTATTGGAGGAGAAGAACTACTTTCATATCATACTCACTTCATCAACATTTATGGGAATCCTGAGAAAGCTTATCATAACTCCATAGCTGTAAGAGGAACTTCTATTTATGTACTTGGTCCAACACATCTTGTTGTTTCTCGTCTTCTCCCTTGGAAAGAACGTATTTTGGTTTTACGAAAAGCAGGTGACTGGATGGGTGCCTTGAACATGGCAATGACTCTTTACGACGGCCATGCTCATGGGGTTGTTGATCTACCTAGAACCTTGGATGCGATACATGAGGCTATAATGCCCTTCTTGGAGGAGTTGCTTACATCATATGTTGACGAAGTGTTCTCCTATATTTCAGTGGCTTTCTGCAACCAAATTGGAAAACCTGATCAATCCAATGATTCAAATAGTAGAAGTAATTCAGTACACTCTGAAATAAAGGAACAATTCACCCGGGTTGGTGGAGTTGCTGTTGAATTTTGCTGTCATATAAAACGGACAGACATCCTTTTTGATAAAATTTTCTCCAAGTTCGTGGATGTTCATGTTCAACAGAGAGGTATTATTGTCTTTGCCTTCTGTAATTCTATAAATCTTTTCCTCAAGAGGTGCTACTCATATTTCTCTCATGCATTTTTTCCCGATTTTATCCCATGTATTCTCATCTCTGAGGCATGGAACTGTTGCTTTTATCCGCATTTTCTTGCCAATTTGCCCAACATTCGGTAGAACAGAGATTATTAAGAATCATGAACAGAAAATAAACTGTAGATCGTTTCAAATGATTACAGTCATGAACAATGAAATTCTTTTACGTCTCATCAATTCATGACTGTCAAATAGTACTCCCTCTGTCCTAAAACGAGTGACTTAGCTGACCTATTCACACAAATTAAGAAAATTGTATTAATAAAAGATGATAATACTACCTCCATTTTTTTATTATAAGTCATTTTGCCACTTTCACAAATGTTAAGAAATGTAGTTATTGTTGTATGAAAAAGAAAATTATGAAGGGTCTTACAAAATTAACCTTCATTAAAGGTATGAGAAAGATAAATTAAAAGAATAGAAAGAAGAGAGTCTCTTACATTATTTATCTTTCCTTTCCTTTTCCAATTTCAATTGTATATCAATGCAAATACTTTGTAATGTTTTCCAGAAACATTTTTGGAGCTTCTGGAGCCATATATTTTGAAGGACATGCTTGGATCTCTACCTCCTGAGGTATTGGGTCATGTTTTTTGTGGTAGTTGGATGATAGGTTATTAATATTAAAGTTTTAGTTTCATCCTTATAATTTGTCTCTCTTTTATCAAGATTATGCAAGAACTGGTGGAGTATTATAGCACTAAAGGGTGGTTACAGCGGGTTGAGCAATGTGTGCTTCACATGGATATTTCATCCTTGGATTTTAATCAGGTTATTGTTATATCAATTGAAATATGTTTACTTTCCATTCAATTCTTTTATTGCATAGCTGATGAATGATTATTTGATGCTTTCTAGGTTGTTAGATTATGCCGGGAGCATGGACTATATAGTGCTCTGGTGTATCTCTTTAATAAAGGCTTAGATGATTTTAGAGCACCTCTTGAGGAGCTCTTTGCAGTTCTACAAAATAGCCAGAAGGAAAATGCTAAGGCACTTGGGTAAGCTGTTTATCTCTTTTTATTTAATATTCTTTGCTTCCTCTATATATGTGGATTACAATTGACTAGTCAGTGATGAATGCCGATTTATGGATTTTGTTTGTATTCATCCAGTAAACCAAAAAAGAAATTTATCTCTGAGAAGAATAATAGAAGACAAATTGAGTTGGCGGCAGTTTCAATAGGCTAATTAATGATGAGAATATCTGTAAACATTCCTAATTCAGACATATCTTCCCCATCCTCGACCTCAATTGGGACGGGAAAAAAATCAAATTAATAAGGGCTCCTCACTACTTTTTCAAATAAATAAAGAAACATCATATCAGAAATATGCTTGAACAGAACTTTATATATTTATTATATGCAACTTAACGTCTGTTGACCTTATTTAAATCCAGTTCTGTTTTCCCAGATTGGATTTCTGATCATCATAAGAAAATTTTAGACATTTATTCTAATCAGAAATTTCATTTGGAAATTGGTTCAACCATTCTGTGGCTCTCTCTATCTACCTGTATGTGAAAAATGAGAGCAGTTCATTCACTACATTTCTCAAAAGTGAAAATTGTTACTTGTTAGTATTGTCTTAGCTTGATAGAAATAGTTAATTCTGTATTTTTCTTCTCTTGCTTCTCCTTTAAACAGGTATAGAATGCTGGTTTATCTCAAGTACTGTTTTATAGGTCTTGCCTTTCCTCCAGGTATTTTTTCCCGGATCTTCACTTGCTTTTATTTATTTTCTATTTTAAAGGTATTTCAGTAATACTACATACACATGATTCATCTGTTGCATATAATTGTAGGCCATGGAACTATTCCTCCTACACGGTTGCCATCTCTTAGAAAAGAACTTGTAGAGTTTTTGTTAGAGGATTCCAGTGCTATAAGATCACGGACTGCTTCAGATTCCGTGTCCAAACAGCCTTACCTGAATCTATATCTTCTCTTAGAGTTAGACACCGAAGCTACATTAGATGTCCTCCGATGTGCTCTCATGGAAGATAAAATTTCAAATTCCAGCTCATCTTCACTGGATTCAGCTGATAAACCCATCGAAGAAGAAAACAAAGAAAATAATAATGTTACTGAAACTGAAAATATTTTGGTTCAGAATACAGTGGATGCTCTTATTCAAATAACTGATATGAATGTTGCTCCATCGGATACAACCTCTAGTAGTGGTGATGACGGATCAACAAAAGAGTGGCCTTCAAAGGATAAAGGCTGTCTGTTTGAGTTCATAGCTTATTATGTTGCTCGCCAAAGAGCTAAAGTTTCAAAGGGCATGCTTTGTCGAATATTGGAATATCTGACATTGGATAATCAATTTTTAGCTAATGTTTCTTCTCATAGTTCAACTCCAAAAAATAGAGAGAAGCAAGTGCTTGCACTTCTGGAAGTAGTTCCTGAGTCCGATTGGGATGTTCCATTTTTGCTAGACTTATGTGAGAGAGCCAAATATTATCAGGTAGGTACATTGTCCAATTTAGTGATACTATCTTTTGAAGTATAGTGGTACTAATACTAAGTATTGATATTTGATATTACCTAGTTAGATGATTTTACTAACTCTTTTGTTGGGTTTTAGGTTTGTGGATTGATTCATTCCATCAGACATGAGTACGTGGCTGCATTGGATAGCTATATGAAGGATGTAGACGAGCCTGTTCATGCCTTCTCCTTTATCAACAAAGCATTCTCACAGTTGATTGGCAATGACCGTGCTGCTATTCGATCAGCAGTCCTATCTCGAATTCCTGAATTGGTTGAACTAAGCAGGTAATCATCTTTATTACATATACTTAAGTTAGAATCTCTTGGCATGTTATATGGCATTTATGACGTCTTTGTTTCCATTTTTACTTATGCTCTTTTCTATTGATCGTAGGGAAGGTGCATTCCATTTAGTTACCAGACATTTTACTGATGAAAGTTCCCATATCATCACTAAACTTCATTCTCATCCAAGAAGTCTTTTTCTTTATTTAAAGACACTCATCGAGCTTCATTTATTTGGCACCCTAGACTTGTCTAATTTGACAAAGGATGTTTTTACAAACCACCCTAATGGAAAGCAGGATAAGGATCTCCCACAAGGAATCCATGATTACTTAGAAAATATATCCGATTTCCCCAAGTATATGCGTGAAAATCCTAGTCATGTGCCTGATGATCTTATTGAGCGTTACCTAGAGGTGAGTTTTTGCACTATTGTCTTTGTGTGGGCAGTTTATTTCTCATGCTATCTAGAACTAATTTGATTGTAAAGGTGTAGCATAATGTGTTTCTTGTTGTTCTTGGGATGTGTCATGTGCCAATTTATGTCTCTTTAGTATTGGGCTTTATTAATGCCTTTGTTTTGATTTTGCAGCTGTTATGCCAGTATGAACGGGGTTCAGTTCTAAAGTTTCTAGAAATGTTTGATAGCTATCGTGTGGAACATTGTTTACGCCTGTGCCAAAAATATGGCATTATAGATGCTGCCGCTTTCTTATTGGAAAGGGTTGGTGATGTTGGTAGTGCTCTTTCACTTACACTTTCTGATCTGAATGATAAATTTGTTGAGCTTGATGCTGCTGTGGAAGCTGTAGTGTTGAACCATCCCAAGCTAGATTCTTCTCATATGGAAGTATTCAACATTGTTTTAAGAACAAAAGAGGTTCGTAGATGCATGTTTGTTTTTATGGGTGTACAGTGCAAGTATATTTTGCATGTATTCCGTAACCTAACCTTTTTAATGGCTACAAATCCAATAGGTGAATATCATGTATGATTTATTGCATGCCTGTATCGGTCTATGTCAGCGGAACACCCCTCGTCTAAATCCTGAGGAGTCAGAGGCACACTGGTTTAAATTACTTGACTCGTAAGTTTAATATCACCATGCATTGTTTTTGTTTCACACTTATTTATTAGTTTATTTGTGGCTTAATTACATGAGTTTTATAATAATCATGATGTAACAAATCACTTGTATGGTTTATAGCTGATAATAATATTCATGTTACAAATATACTTTGTTTTTCATACAGGTTTTGTGACCCATTGATGGATTCATATGTTGAAGAGAGAGCATATAAAAGAAACAATTATTTTGGCGTGCTAGCTGGATCAGCAGATTCACAACCGGACAAAGACACCTATAAAAGCAGTTGGAAGATTTCTCAGTCCCGAAATGGTGATCTCTTGAGAAAATTGTTATCCCAATTCATTAAAGAGATTGTTGAGGGAATGATAGGTTATGTTCACCTTCCAGCTATCATGTCCAAACTCTTGTCTGATAATGGTAGTCAAGAATTTGGCTATTTTAAACTTACCATATTGGGGATGCTGGGAACATATGGCTTTGAAAGAAGAATTCTGGTAAGATAAACTTGTTCATTGTGGTTTCTTTAATATTTTAAATTGGATTCACTTGTCAAGATTTACCAAATATCTTATTTTTCGGCAAACATTTTCTATTAAAATTTATCAATTGTCCTAGTGACATGCATGGAATATTTGGCTGGTTCAGTTCATGAACTATTAGTCACAGCTCGGCTTTTTTCAGTGCAGTTCGGTTCAATTTTTTATTTATAACTGTCCTTGTTTTAGTATTGCATGGAATATCTAGAATTTTTATGGAGAAATTAATTTCTCTCTTCTCTCATTTTCTACTTCCAACGGTTTCTTGTTTTTCCCTGATTCTTTTCTCTTGTTTCTCTTTCTTCACTTAGGATGCTGCAAAATCTTTGATAGAGGATGATACATTCTATACGATGAGTTTACTCAAGAAAGGAGCCACCCATGGATTCGCTCCCAAGAGTTCAGTGTGCTGTATTTGTAATTGCCTCCTTACAAAGAATGCAGTCACCACCGGAATTAGAATTTTCAACTGTGGCCATGCGATTCATCTCCACTGTGAAGCCTCTGAAGTCGAGTCGTCAAGCAAAGGATCTTCATCTGGATGCCCTATATGCTTGCCTAACCAAAAACCCCAGAAGTCTAGAAACAAATCAATCGTTACAGAGAATGGTTTGGTCAATAGATTCTCATCAAGGCGCCAGCCCCCTCATTATGGTAGTACAATTCATCACCATGACAATGATTTATCAGAGAATATGTATGGAGGACAACAACAGATATCACGGGTAAAATACGAACAAACCTCCACTTCATTCGATTAATATAATGACCTTGTTCATACTTTTACGTATCGTTTAGTTGGAGATGAATGAAGGAGAGGGAAGAGATTTTTATGAATCTTTCGTATTTGGTTCAAGATTTTGACTTACGATATTGTTTGTTTGTGCAGTTTGAGATCTTGAGCAGCTTGCAGAAAAATCAAAGATTTATGCAATTCGAAAACTTGCCTCCATTGAGGCTTGCCCCACCTGCTGTGTACCATGAAAAGGTAAGTAAAGTAGCACACTATCAGACTGGAGAAAGTAGCAGCAGTTCTTCAGTTATAGAGAAACATAGTCGTCAAAAACAAAACCGGGAGCTAAGAGTTAGAGGTTCTTCGATTCGTTTTCCTTTGAAGTCAAGTTTTTTTGGTGAGTAATGTTACTATTATTTAAGAAAGTTTTGGTTCTCTTTATAGTGCTTAAAATCCTGACACAATGGAAATAATGCATATCCGCAGGCAAGGAAAAGACGAATAAGCGATGACATAACTGTTTCACGAGAACAAGAAATCAAGCAATAACAACTAACTAACTGTACAGGCTAACAGAAGATACCTCTCTCTAATAGGAGATTTGATGTATCTGAATCCATTATTATTCTTCCGTATCTTACCATACTTTTTGTATATGTTATGTATATAAGTTAGTTATATGCAGAAGGTTGTGTATCTGTACAATAGAAAAGCCATTCTTATGAGTTGATTCACTCTAACACTTTTGCATGCCATTTTTGTTTTGAATAATAATATCAATAAAAGCTTCATTCTCTCTCTTCTTGATACTATGCAACTATTTTGAGGCTGTAAACGTGAATTTGAATTTAAGACTTTCTATTTATCGATACTGAAAAGTGTGAATCAAATTACTAAATAATTTGACAAAAGCAAAACAATTTTATATACAAAAATTATTATTGAAAGTGCAAGATGATGGACTTGTTTTCTACCTATAAAGAATTTCTGCATTGGCTGCTAACAGTTTTCCTTTTTCTTTATACACAAATCATAAACTATACATGAAAAAAGAAAGAATAAAAATATGAACATATAAAGGGCCCAACCGGGTTCGAACCGGTGACTTCTTGATCTGCAGTCAAATGCTCTACCACTGAGCTATGGACCCTTTGGTGATATAACTTCAATTGTTATAATAGATAACCCAAATACCAAGGGTACACACACAAGAATGAAAAGGATTTTGGAATTGATCATAGGGATGTCAACTTGCCTCCGTTAGCGGGGATCCCCGTGGGGATTCCCTGTTTGGGGCCCCAAAGACGGGGAATTTTCCTCCCACGGGGACGGGGATAGGGAACAAAGTCTCCCCGAAGACACTTCGGAGACGGGGGTGGCGTAAATATTCCCCGCCCCGTGGAATACCCGCCCCGCCTAAAACAGCATAATGTCTTGAATTTATGTATAATTTTAAATTATTATGTAAGTTTATTTTTCATTTCATATGATTAATCTTTAAAAATTAAAAATATATATGTATTGTTTGTAAAAGAGTGGGATCTAAATGATTATTTTAATTTTTTTTTGCTTGAAATTTTGGTGGTCATGACACTCAATATTATAGATTAAATATTGTTAAAATAATATATTTATCATACAGGAATAATTTCTAAATTTTTTGTGGTTAGTTTTTGAAGCTATTACTATTAATTTGATTTAAAATAATAATTAAAAAAATCATGTTTACGGATCTCCGCATGAACCGCGGGAATCCGTGGGGACCCGTGGGAATCTGCGGGGATGAGGATGGGGGAGAAAATTCCCCCGTAGCGGGGACCCGAAGTGAGGATGAGGAATAAATTCGAGGGCGGGGATTGTGATGGGAATGTATCCCCCGCCCCCGCCCCGCCCCATTGACATCCCTTATTGATCCATATATTCAATGCCACATCGGCAGCTAAGGAGGATGACACGATCATTCCACTCACTCCATTAAACTTTAGACATTCAATTCATCTAACAAATGTTAAGAAAGCATTTTGTTTGAGGTATGAACACACTTAAAAAATTTGTGACGACTCTTCAATAAAATATTATCGCAACGATTCTATTAAGAGTATCACACAATTTTGAAGCATACTATAACAAAGGAGATAGAACAAATATTTTATAAAGTCCGTCCGTCAATCATAAATTTTGAACAAAAAATATAAAAAATGATCTTATTTGTCTCATGTAATTGTCTACACGGAAGAGAGAAAAATACTTGATTTTTTCTTCACCCACCTCCTAACCTTCTTGCCCACCCCTGGTGATTTTACCACAATACCCCTTGTTTCGGAAGTTCATTTCCGAAACTGTACTTTTTTTCTTAAAAAAGGTGTTTTCGGAAATGTATCTCCGAAAACGTGTTTTTTTTAATATAAAATATTGATTTCGGAGATGCATCTCCGAAATAAAGTTACTTTTCAGAAAATGTGGTGTTTCGGAAGTTCATCTCCGAACGCACCCCCCTTGGAGAAATCGGAAATGAACCTCCGAAAATATGTCTGGACAGAATAAAATGAAAAACAACAACAATTCGCTTTATTTAATCGGGTGAAGATTACAACGATAATATTACATAAAATTAAAGTTACATATTGTTGAACACGGGTAGGTGGGGATGAGAGAGTGGTGGGGAGAAAAAAAGGCTTCCAAATTTCAAAAGGTGTACTACTGTAAGTAACAAATGACGGAGGAGGTGTAACCGGGGCCGGAACATATGACAGAGGAGGTGGATGTCCGGAGGAAGAAGAACCGGAGGTACGTCCACCGCGAGACAAAGGAGCCAATCAATGTAAGCTATAATTTATCATTATCATCAGGGGACGTCATTACAAAAAATTGGGGAAAAAATCTTATTATTTTTAATCTTGATTTTTTAGAAATGACGTCCCCAGATGATAATGATAAACTATAGCTTACAATGATTGGCTCCTTTGTCTCGCGGTGGACGTACCTCCGGTTCTTCTTCCTCCGGACATCCACCTCCCCCGTCATATGTTCCGGCCCCAGTTACACCTCCTCCGTCATTTGTTACTTACAGTAGTACGTATTTTTATTAACATGATAAATCCAATACAAAAACATTGTGCGATACAATCCGAAATCCGAACAAAACAAAACAAAACACGTCAAACAAAACAAAAACATGTTATTCTGCCCGACGAGCGTTACAAAATACACATCAAACAAAATAAAAACACGTTATTCTTCTCGACGAGCGAACTCCTCCGAATGAAGATAATTATACCAATCTTCATCCCACTCATTATCAGAACCATCAGCGTTGATCACGCCTGAAGGCTGAGCCTGCGCGTCCGAGCCATGGACTCCCAGGGGACGAGAAGCAGAACCAGTCAAAAGCTTCTTCTTCTCCTTCACCTCCTTCACCTGCTTCACCTCCTTCACCTCTTTCACCTCCTTCTTTGAAGAACCCTTTCTTCCCTTAGCGCCCTCTTTAGAAGACGCAGTCCTGCGTGCTTGTTGGTTGTCTGACATGTTCCTGTAAACAGTTGAAATCGATTAATATGCGAGACAAAATAAAAAACAAAAAAATTTGAACTTCTGATACAATTCGGAAGTTTATTTCCGAAAACTGGGAGGGAGGTGTTTTCGGAAATGAATTCGAAACACCCCTGCGATGCACTTTTCTGCAACTTCCATGGCAGACCCCTAAACCAAACTTCAAACCAAATCAAAATGCTTTTAAACAACCTAAATACTACTAACAACCTAACCATATATCATTTATGCAATTAAAACCCTAAATAACATGCATTTCAATAATAGATCTAAAAATTTCAAAACTTACAAAGTGTTAGGATTGAGGGCTTTTGAATGTTGTTTAGCAGTGTGATTGGAGCCTTGATGCAGCTTTGGAATTCTGTTTGCACAAATTTTCGCCTTTGCCACTTTTTGTTTTGATTTAGGGTAAATGATTGGGGGAGGGGGAGTGTTTTGATAAATCTGCAGAAATCGCAGTATTTCGGAAGTTCACTTCCGAAATGATGTTTTCGGAAATGAACTTCCGAAATAAGTCAATTTTTAAAAAAAAAACGCTTTCGGAAATGAACTTCCGAAGCAGGGGGTGACCCCCATAGGGAGGTGGCCAAAGAAATTTTCAAATACTTTCATTATACACACTTTTTTTCCACCATAGTTTTGTTCCATTAGCTTTTTATAGTAATGTTTTCAATGAATCATCTCTCACTTACAAGTATTTGATGTTGTACTCCTTTTCTTTTACTAGGTTCTATTAATTTTTTCCTAGTAAGATTTTGATAAGAGATATTCTTAATAACCATTCAAGAAGAATTGTTAGGAATATTTGATGGATATCCAATTCTCTAACTTGTTCACATTAAATGGATGACTTATGACTTTTATTACTTAGTAACTCCCACTCTTAAATGGATGATGCTCTTTAATAGATGTTCTCAACTAAGGATCAAACGAAGGCTTAAGTGGAGTTAGTATATTCAACAAGATCATCGTGATATGGTTGTTGGTCATTAGTTACATTCTCATCATCTATTTGTATATCATTTCCATCAACAAAATTTTTACTTAGAGGTTTAAGCACAACATCATTGTAACTTCTAGCATCAAATTTTGACATTTCGACTAATCAAAATTTTGAATAGTTTAATCTTCAAAAAATATTACGTCAAGACTTTTGATAATTTTTCTTGTCATTCTGGATCCCACAATTTACAACCAAACTCTTCATGACCATAATCTACAAACACACACTATTTAGATCTCTTATCTCTTGGAATGTAAATAAAATCCATGCAAATCAGAAATTCTCAAGTAACATTAAAAAACTTCTTTTTCTATTCATATTTTTTTGGAACATCACCACCAAGTGAAACAAAAGGAGAAATATTGATTAAATCTACAGTAGTTTTTCGTGCTTCACCTTAAAAGGCCTTTGACAACTATACATGATAGAGCATACACCTGATTCTATCATTAATCACACGATTCATTCTTTCTCCACAACTCCATTATGTTGAAGCGTCTTTGAAAAAATATTCTCAAGCTTGATTCCATATTCTATGAAATATTCTTAAAATGGACCTCTATATTCACCACAATTATTAGCTCTGACACATTTCAACTTCCTCCCATTTTCTCTTTCAACATTTGCATGAAAGTGCTTAAATTTTAAAACAAAAACTCATACTTTTCTAGAGTGCTCGTTAATAAAAGTAACAAAATATGATGGACCACATAAATATTTACCTTCCATCATGCAAATATTAATGTGAACTAAATCTAGAATATTTGATCTCCTATGAGTACCATTACTATGGAAGAAAATTATATGTTGCTTACTAGAAAAGCAATGAGTGTAAGTTTTCAGAGGAGTACCTTTTATCGGAAGAACACTTTTCTTTACAAAAATATTGTGTCCTTGATCACTTAAGTGATCAAGATGCATATGCCATACATCACTAGATACATATTCAACTGCGTTCACTTCTTCCTTCCATAGCTTTACAGGCACCCTGTTAAAAGTTGTGAGACTTTGCTCGTTTGGTACCACTAGTGACTCTTTGATGATCTTACATAATCCACCACTACCAAATTAATCATAAATATCCAAGACTTTGACCGAAATCAAATTGAGACAAAATTAGGAACATGTCTCACATTCTTCAATTGAAGCTTGCACCCTACACCAGTTTCAACCCAACATTTTCTCATACCAACAATTTCAGAAACTTCCTCACTTCCCATTTTACCGTTCTAAAACCACCAACAACATAATATGATAAGAAATCACACATAAGAGTAACATGGTATGTGACATATGAATCAATAATTCAAGTTGAATCTTTACATGCAATATTTAAAAAATTATGATCATAAACAATGTCGACATTACTATCATGTGCAACGACTGTCATGTCTTTATTATTTTTCTTTTTATTACCTTAATCTCTTTCTCTTGAATATTCACTTTTGAGAAACATGCAATTTATTTTTATGTGTCCCACCTTGTCACAATTGTAGCATATAATTTTTTTTCTAGTTTTTGACTTGTCGTGATTCTCAGATTTGTCACGCTTATAAAAATATTTGATTTTGCTTCTCCCTCGTGACTCTGTAACTAGAACTTTAGATTGATTAGGAGTAACAATCAAACTATTCTCCTTTCTTCTAACTTCTTTATTAACCATGTTATCGTTAACTGTTAACATTAGTAACTTCCCATTCGAATCTAAATTAGCAAGTGTCAGAATAAGAAATTCCTAATGTTTAGGTAAGAAAATAAGCAATAACAAGTCTTGAAATTCATCATCCAACTTAATATAAGTAGCTGCAAACACTACAACACGGAAGACATACAAAAGCGCTTTTTTTGGCCTTTAACAGCGCTTTAAAGCGCTGCCAAAGCCAGCGCTGACGTAGGTAACGAAAGCGCTTTTAAAAGCTCTCTAGTAGACCTCCATATAAGAGCGTTTTTTCCAGAAAAGCGCTCTGGTAGACCCCCTATAAGAGAGCTTTTTCTGGAAAAGCGCTCTAGTAGACCCCCTATAAGAGCGCTTTTGCTGGAAAAAGCGCTCTGGTAGCCCCCCCTATTAGAGCGCTTTTCCAAAAGCGCTTTGGTAGGTTGCGTTTTTTTTTTCTTTTTTTTTTAATCTTTGGCAGCACTTTTTGTAACAAAGCACTTTCGTATGTGGACCTTTAAGAGCGCTTTTTAAAAGCGCTGTCGTTGCTAAATGAGGTATTTTAAAGTGCAGCCTGTAATTTCAGCCTCCCAGTTCGACCTGTAATATTTTCGACCTGTAATATATTTTCAACCTGTAATATTTTCGACCTGTAATATATTTTCGACGATATATTTTCAACCATAGGTAGGACTATATATATACTAATATAATACTATTATAATATCCAAAATATATATATATATATATATATATATATATATATATATATATATATATATATATATATATATATATATATATATATACATCATTATGTCAAACAAACTAAATCTCTAACATCAACAATATTATACTTCAAATATTAATTGGAAACAATATGAACAAAGTTAGTAACCATATATCCTAGAGTACTATAATATTCTCTTCAAATCGACACAAATCCTACTACATGAATAGCTGATGAATATAAAATTGACACAAATCCTCTTTGATTTCTTCCAACTTAAGTCTCGTGTAAGAAGCAGCACAGTATTCGTCAAAGTACTACAGAATAAAAACATAATATGAATGGTTTAGTTAAATGTAATAAATTATAAGAAGTTATCTAATTAAGTTATAAATCCATATCGTGATTGGAATCTCTAATTGATTCATTTGAAGGATTTCTTTCATAAATCTCAAAACAAAGTATCCGCAGTCTGAACTGTTTCGCTGTATCGAACACTACATAGAAAAACAAATAAGATTTTATAGTTGTCTTGTTTTATCAAGTAGCATAAATATTATAAGCAAAATTGTGAAAAATAATGTACCTGCACTTTGATCCAAGTAATGTTGTTTGATTTAGTCCGGGATACCTGTGCGTCTCGTTGACTTCAGAACACTTGTATTGATCTAACAAAAATATAAAAGCATATATTTAGATCAATCTCACAAATAATTAAATATATAAATATACAAGAATATTTAGAACGATCCCACTTACAAATCAATAATTTCCTTCATAGCCGGATAATTGTTCCACTCACCATCTACCGAATTCAGAAAATATACCACTTCTCTTATCGGGTTGATAGCAAGCAACAACCAGTGTGCTCTATAAATTAAAACAATAGGTTATATGAAAATTTTGCTACGCAAAAGAAACAAAGATTAAATGAACCAAGAATGAGAAACTAACCCTACTGGTCGGGTATTATACGCCCAAAGAATCAGACTTTCTGTATTGCCGGATGACATGAATCTATCGACTAAGCGCTGTCTAACTGATTCCGGTTCCGAAGCAATTGTCATTCCGCTGCAATGGGCGGAAGACACGAAACGGAATCTGTTTGACAATGCAGTCCCGCGCAACACTCTGTCATGCAACAACCTTAAATAAAAACATTATAAACATATTAGCGGATGAGTGAATAACCGGATGTATGAGTGCATATTAGTGTATATCACCGGATGAGTGAAAAACATAATAAACATAATGTGTAAATAAATTGTTCGACTAATTAAATAATATATCGGATGAGTGAATATTACCGGATGTACGAGTGCATATTAGCGACGCCTAGTTGTTCTTGCGTAAAAATCTCTTCCAAGTCATCTATTGCAATATGTGACATGAATTCAACACCAAAGATACCTTCATCCATATTGATTTGACGGAGAGCACCTTCCTTCAAATCGGACATATCAACAAGTGTTCCGAGCGTCATCCGGTATCGAGGCACAAAAGCACCACCTTTTTTTGCCGCTTGCTTCGAAGGACCCTTAGGTGGTACGCTACGAACTTCCTGTGTCACTTGTTGTGACCCCTGAGCAGATGCCTAAAAATCATATAACGATCGATAAAATATAAAATCATGCAGTTTTAGATTCAAATTATATATTAACACCTTAAATGTACCTCTTTTAGTGATGCAACAGACTCCTCCTCCTGTAAAATCCCTTTGCCCTTAATTGCGGGTTTTGTAGGAGCAGTCTAAAATTAAAATGTAAAAAATAATTAACGTAACGGTGCAGAATTGACATTCGAAAACTAAATGATTCATAATTAGGACCAATTGGTTGGTTATCAAAATTCCATTCCAAATGGTATACTAATCCTTGGTCTCTATGTGGAATGATTCCCTTCATAATGGTGATGCCTAGTGCAACTTCTTTTGCTTCAGTATCAGGTGGAGCATTTGTATCCGGAGCACTATAGACCATTTCGTACTTGTCGGATCATTGACATAGAACTGGTTGAGAGACACTAAATTGATATTAAATAGAACCATAAACAATAAACTATAAGCAGAAAACAACAAACTATAAGCAAGAAGAAATGGATAGTAACCTGAGTTAGACTTGATGTGGGAGATGGGTAGGTTTGAATCGGCGTTGTACAAGTAGAAACCAGAGACTTCAAAGTAACTGTAAAATTAAACACACACACGATGCAGTTAAATACAAATATCATAAAAGTGAAGGAACTATATGCAAACTGTAGCACAAACTACAACCTAAAACCATCGCTGGACATACACTAACCTATATAACACAGAAAGGAAACAGCTATGACACCAATTTCAAAGATAGCATGGTTACATCTTCAGCAATTATTTAAACAATGCAAGTTTAACAAACCCAAGGTCTAGCCTTCAAATATTGATACAACTAAAACAAATTGATACTCCATCACATTATGTAGTTCTTCAATAATGTTATTCAAAACATATTTAAAACTCAGCTATTAAATTATATGTAGATTAATGTCTAAATTTTGTAAAATCATGTATACATGAATGAACATCGAGATACTACAACATGCCTACGTGGTTAGATTTAGTAAATTCACGTTCTACAAAATTGATGGAAGAGGTAAAGTAATAGTATGCCAATTTACACACACAACGACAAAAAAACCCAAATAAGAAAATTATCAATTTAGAAGAGCATGTACCTATTTCAATAAAGCAACAAATGACTGCTCATAAACAGAATTTTCAAAGATAAAAACAGAATTTTCACAGCAACAAACATATCGATTCGGCAGCATAACGACATAGTAATCTCTCAAGCTGAATGGGTACACAAGCTGAACTATACAGTTATGTTACATTGTCCCTGAATACAATATATATTCATTGGTCTATTCCATCCCCAGCATCACTCAGAGAACACAAAAATGCATTATTTCTGAAGAAACATACACTGTCTTTTTTGAAAGGTCTGAATAAAATACCTATAAACACTAATCTTTCAAATGTCAAAAACAGAACTACAAATCGTGTACCTTCGTCTTCTCTTCGTATTCGTTTTCTGGGCAGGGTTTCTTCTTCGTCTAGCTTCGTATTCTGGGCAGCAATGGAGTTTTTATGGAGATTAAGTGTTGCGGTTTTGAGGATGAGATACGGTTTTGAGGAGTTTTTATGGAGTTCTTCGTTCTGGGCAGCGATGGTTCTTCGTTTCTTCGTTCTGGGCAGCGATGGCAGTGAAAGAAGAATTAGGGATTATGAAACAACTATTATTTTGATTTTAAAAATTTTAATTAACGAAACAGCTATGAAAGCGCTTTTAAAAAGCGCTCTGGTAGCCCTGCCTTTACCAGCGCTTTTTAGGGTAAAAGCGCTTTCGTACCCCCCTTTAAGAGCGCTTCTGAAAGCGCTTTCATAAGCCCCCTATAAGAGCGCTTTTTGAAAGCGCTTTCGTACCCCCCCTATAAGAGCGCTTTTTGAAAGCGCTTTCGTACCCCCCTATAAGAGCGCTTTTTGAAAGCGCTTTCGTAACCCCCCCTTTAAGAGCGCTTTTTTTGCGTGTTTTTTTATTTTGTTTTTAGCGAAACCTATACCAGCGCTTTCCTAAAAGCGCTTTAGTAGGGGTGCTGCTAAAAGACAAATTTGGCATAGTGAAACTGATTCACAATATTTTTGATCAAACATGCTTTGTCAATATTTTGTGTGCAAACATTTATGATTCAACATGTAGATATATACTCGGTTTCAACCACTATATGATTATAGAAATTGCATTCAATTTCATCTTCTTTAATTCGACATCAAACTTATCACTCGATTTACTTTTTTTCCTCCTCAATATGGTCATACAAATCTTTGATGTGAAATTCTGGACTCAGACACGCGATGTCTTACAGGATGTCACGACATCACTATCTGAATGTTTTTAAACAAATGAACAAAGTGTAAACAGAAAACAACACAGGAAAATTGTTAACCCAGTTCGGTGCAAACACACCTACATCTAGGGGCTACCAAGCCAGGGAGGAAGTCCACTATAAGTAATATCAATTCAAGGTAATACAACTCAATATTACGCCTTTCACTTAATATCTACCCAATGCAACTTCAATCTAAACAACTTAGACCAGAGATCCTACTCACTCCCCCTCAATCACAGCAGTGATGAAAAACTAACCAATTAAAAACATAAGAAGACACTCTTCAAAAACACAACTTGATCTTGCTTAAAAGCTTTGATCAAGTACAATAGTACTCTTGCTTAAAAGCTTCGAGTACTTCTACAACTCAAAACAAAAAAACCGCCTAGACCAAGACAATCATCATGATGATTGTTTGGCTTACAAGAAGACTAGTACACAAAACGAAAAACAAACTCAACAAACTTCTGGACGGTAAACCCTAAAACCAAAAAAACATCAATCCAGCAGCTTCTTCAATTGTTATAAATAACCTTGCAGCAGCTGGGCCTTGGATCCAATATTAGTTTTAAACCTAATTAAGACCATTTCCATAAAGCAAAGATCCTATGAATAACCATCGCATAAAGTTGTTCTGAAACAAATCAATATCCAAAGTTTCCAAAAGAGGCGCGCAAAGTCTTAACAGATCAAACAACCATAACGAGAACATAATAAAACACAGCAGCTTCGGATGTCATGACATCGGTCTTGACATCAGGTAAAAGCCTGCACAAGAAAAACTTCAAAACAATGCATGTCATGACACCAGGTTTGACATGATAAAGACACTATTTGTTTTACCAAAAAATACAGCCAATCAATAACATCTACATGATGTATACTATGTCTTTAATGGGAATCTTCTAGAGAATAAAAATCATCCATTATACTGAAAGTCTTTTTAATAACACTACGGATTAAAAATCTTCACCAATAAAGAATAAATATGGGAAAGATTCTCCAGACAACACGTCCACAAAATATTGGTATACGAAACACATATATTATTAGCTAAGTGATATGAATAACATATTGAATTTATAGTTGAAACTGATAAAGTTTATTACACATCTATGTATCACCCAAAACGAATTTTCCTCTTCTTCTCTCACAACATTGTAACCCTTATTTCATTCTTTATATTATTGTTTGTTGTTTTTCTCTTCCTCTCTTTGTTGTCGTGTTGTTATTGTAACTACAGATTATAAAACCATTCTAGATTATAAAACCATTCTAGAACCAAACGTAAAAAATACTCATGGGCTTGAACCACCGAAACTAAAACAGTTTTTTTCTTTTTTTTTTTAAATATATGGTGGGTCTCACTTTAAGAATAAGCTCGTCCTATAGTTGATAATACTTCACACTACATGTTATCTCTCAATTGAATAGATTGAGGTTCAATTACACGGGATGGATAATATTTCCTCAATTGAGAGATATGAAACATGTCATGTAGATTTGATAAGTTTAGTGATAATTCTATGTGGTAAGCCATTGTACCAAATGCTTATAAGGATTTGAAATGAACTAATGAACCTAAGTGTAAGCTTAATTATCTTAATATCTATGCTAACACATGTCCTCAAAGTTACTTTCAAGAACACATAATCTTCAACCTTAAATTACAAAGGCCGTCTTCTTTTATCACTATAATATTTATGCCTATCTTTAACAACTTTCATTATATCTAAAATTATCTTAACTTATTCCGTAGTTTGTTACACAAAGTTGGATCTAAATATATTGGTCTCACATGTTTCAAAACAACACAATAATACCTTAGCCCTTACAACTTAGTCTCATTTTGTTCATGCGTCGGTAGATGATAAGCATATCTTAGCCTTAACTTGAATATAAATATATTGTTCGTTAAAACTGGCCATACGTTTGTGGATGATAAGAATACCTTAGCCTCAAATTTGTCCTCATTTCATTAATAAAATGTTTCCAAAATTTAGATATAAACTTCGATTCTCTATCTCTAATGATACATGAGGGAACTCCATGCAACTTAACAATCTCTTTCACATATAAAAATAAAAAAACACAAGAAAGGGAAATTTGTATTATGTTGACGATTTAAATTTTTAAGGTTTGTTTCAAATAAACTCAAGTCAATTACAAGTGTTTACTGATAATGAGATTTAGGAAAGAAGAGTAAAAATACAAAATTTATCTTGGTTCACTCCTTTAACTTAGAGTTTCATACAATTCCGTATCATTGAATCAAGTCAAGAGACTGAATGATTTGAATAAATATCCAAGAAAACTACTCCCATGATTCGAATCAAACTTTTTATGATTCGAGTCATGTGATTCTAGTCAACCAGATCTATGATTCAAATCAAGATTAGAGAACCAAAAACCAAAATTTGCTGCCAGAATTTGATTTGAGTTAAGCTTTCTAATGATTGAAATCAAACCTCTATGATTCAAGTCATGTTTTACTGTGATTTATATCAAACTCACAAAAGCAAAATCCTATTTTTCAAAACCATATTTGATTCAAGTCAGTCTATATTGTGATTCAAATCAGACTTACCGAAGCAAATCCTGATTTTTCATATACAATTTGATTCGAGTAAGTCAATATCCTAATTCAAATCACACTTCTAAAAATTAAAATTTTAACAAAAATGAAATGCTAATTTCAATAAAGATTTAGCAAAATTTAAACCATTTCTCATTTGTTCTTGATCCAAACCTCAAACGAAATTGACTAGAAACATATTGCATTAACCTTAATCAAATAGTTTAATTTGCGCATGCGTAAAATGATTTAACACACAACTCTAGAATGCACAACTATGTGAGGAGACTCACTTACGACAACAAATAAACTAAAAAAATGACAAGCAACAAAACAAAACCTAGAGCAAACCCTAAGAGGCAGAGCAACTTCAATGATAATCTAAGTAAAGTGTACAACCCAATTAATTGTATGATATACAAAACCTCCACAAAATGTTGACTGCGCCTGTTAAATGCATATCTGTTTATACAACTATGATTTTCAATGAAAATGGTTTTGAAAAGTGTTTTTAGGAGAATGGTCCATTCAACCCCTTTCTGAACCATTTGAATACTATATTCTTCACCAACACCCTAGAGAAGAAAGCGATTGTGATTGCATAGATTCGAGCTTTTCAAGATATGTAAGAAAGGGTATCAACTAGTATATAAATACAGGGTGGGGAGACATGCGATTTCCCCATTACAATATGCTTACACCAAGGTCCAATTCTAAGCCCATACCTTTTTGCTTTAATTTTGAATGTACTCATGAATCATATCCAAGAGCTAGCACCAAGATGCATGTGTTTTGTAGATGACATAATTCTACTTGGAGATTCGAAAGAGGACTTAAATGAGAAGTTCGAGACTTAGAGAGGACCTTTAGAAATGCATGGCTTTCGTCTAAGCAGAAATAATATGAAGTATATGGAATATAAGTTCAACAAAAGGAAAAGTGTTTCTAGCATATAGGTGAACGTTTGAACCATATCATCCTACAAGTCACGCAGTTTAGATATCTTGGTTCCTTAATACAAAATGATGGAGAAATAGAAGGAGAAATAGAAGAAAGTGTAAACCGGGGGGTTGAAGTAGATGAGGGCTTCGGGATTTTATGTGATGCAAATGTACCGCTCAAGATGGAGAAAATTTATCAAATTGCAGTAAGACTTACGATGTTGTACATGACAAAATGTTTGACAGTTAAGAATCACCACGAGAATAAAATAACTGTAGTATAGATGGAGATATTGCGTTGAATGTATGGTAATACTAGACAAGACAAGATAAGTGATTTAAGAATATAGAGAGAAGACCTGTAAATTTTGTGGTAAAGAGGGTAGACCAGATAGAGATGAGTCAAACAACTAGATGCACATGAAGATTTAGAAAATTGTAAAAGGAATCAATAAAAAGGATATCAAATTTATCCATTTAGATAGAAACATGATCTAGATAGAACATTATGATAAAAGTTAGTCAATGTAACCAACTCCACTCAATAGAATAAAACTTGATTGTTATTTTATTTTTATTTGTTTTACTTGTACATAACAATCAATAAATTTTATTATATTTATTTTTCTTTTTCTAATAAATAAGTATTGGACTTTGAAAATAAATAACTAATCATAAACAAAATTTCCTTACAAATGCTAGAACAAAGAATATCTCACCACACTCAAGATCAAAATCAATTTCATAAAACTTAAATCAATTTGACTCATTTTTCTTTTCCTCAAATTCATAACCAACCTCATACTAAATGAATGTTAATGTAGTAAAAGTTAGTTGAGTTTTTGGTAGCATCTAATGAATTTGCACATATCACTCATAGCCAACTAAGCATAGCCAAAAACACCCCTCAAGCACAAGTCGATTATCTCCAAGCACCACTCTCTAGTTTTCTCCGCCACTTTTCACTTAACCTTAATTTCTGCTATTTTCATATAAATAAACAACCTTATTTTCTGTTCCATTTTCCTATAACCACAATCTTAAAAAAAAAACATCTCTGGTTTTTTCACTTTGGTTTGCAAAGTGAGAAGAAAAAAAAAAACATGTCTTTCTCTGCAACAAAGCTCCCACACTCTCTTCTTGCGGTTCCTGTCAATTCCTCAACTCCAAGATCCAATGATAAATCAATATCTTTCTCTTCTGATCTCTTCAAACACAACCCTTCTCCTTCCTCGTTCCTTGGATCCACTCAGAAGCTTCTTCGGTTCAATTCTATCACTAAGCCGTTTCTTCATCGTCGTTCCTCATCGCCTGTTGCTGTTCTTCTGCAACAAACCTCTGATTTGGTAACCCTTTATCGTTCTTTGTTGATTTTCATGTGAAAAATTTGTGCTTTTTGTTAATTGGTGTTGATTCTCGCTTATGGGGTTATGTAAAAAGCTTAACTTTTGATTCTGTTATGTTCTGAAAGATGAATTGAACATGTTGGGTTGGGTTTGTGAGCTACATGATTTGAATTTTGAATGTTTTTGTTGTTGGGTTATGTTGTTTCTGATTTTTCAGAGGTTTTGTTGGTTCTAACTGTAGTGATATATGATTTATGGTTTATGGGTTTTGTTTTTTGTGTTATTGTTCAATTGGTTTCTGAAGTTTAGACTATTGAAGTTGATTTGATTTTGCTTTATTAGGTCTTGTTTTGTTTCCATTTTTAGTGTATTATTGATTTCACTTTTGGAGTTTGGAAGAGTCAAAATTGATTCTAGAATCATATAGTGTGAGTTAGGTTCTGCGGGGAAGAAAATTGATTTTAAGTGAATTGATTCTGGTTAAAATTGAATAGAAGACAAAGTAATTTAAGTTTGGATAAATTACTGGAAAAGTGAGTTAACGGTAAATTTCAATGGAAAAGTCACGATTAGACTCAAAAGCTACAAATTCTAGCTTTCAAGTAGAATCAGTTCTAGAAAGTATAATCAATTATACTCAAGAACAGTCAAACATATCAAAATCAATTTTACACGTCCTTAATCAATTCTAGGTACTCCAAACATGAAACCAAACATATAACTAATTGATTTTGACATATTTGGGTGGTGTTGAGAAGAATTGATTCTAGCATGAAACTGAAATTTTGGCTTTTGTGTTCAGAATTGAATTTTTTTACTCAAATTTATTGCTGAACTCACTTTTTCATGAACGTATTCAAACCATAAATCACTTTAAATTCAAACCACTTTTAACCAAAACTAAATTTATGAAATCAATTTATATAACCATTTTAATTATCTAACAATTTATTTTTATTAATCATACCTGCTTTATTTACAGTTTATTTTATCTTTGTTACTGATTTCAAAGTTGTGAAAACTGAAAACTACTAGTAGGCTTTTTTTAAAAGCTAAAATTGAAACCATGTTTTTTATCCTTAAACCAAAGAGGTTTGAAAGGGTTTTTTTCTTAGCCTGTTCTTATCTGTATTTGTGTGTGCAGCTTATTACTAAAGAGGAAGGGTTAGTGCTTTATGAAGACATGGTACTAGGAAGGTCCTTTGAAGACAAGTGTGCTGAGATGTATTATAGAGGTAAAATGTTCGGTTTCGTTCACTTGTACAACGGCCAAGAAGCCGTGTCAACTGGATTCATCAAGTATTTGAGGCAAGAAGATTGCATCGTGAGCACATACAGAGACCATGTCCACGCGTTGAGTAAAGGGGTCCCTTCTCGAGCTGTGATGAGCGAACTCTTTGGGAAGGCAACAGGATGCTGCCGAGGTCAGGGAGGTTCGATGCATATGTTCTCAAAAGAACACAACGTGCTTGGTGGTTTCGCGTTCATCGGTGAAGGAATTCCAGTGGCCACCGGTGCGGCGTTTTCCATGAAGTACAAAAGAGAGGTGTTGAATCAGGCTGATTCTGATAACGTGACATTGGCGTTTTTCGGAGATGGAACTTGTAACAACGGACAGTTCTTCGAGTGTTTGAATATGGCTGCTTTGTGGAAGTTGCCAATTGTGTTTGTGGTGGAAAATAATTTGTGGGCCATTGGGATGTCGCATCTCAGGGCAACTTCGGATCCTCAGATATGGAAAAAAGGACCAGCTTTCGGGATGCCGGGAGTTCATGTCGACGGGATGGATGTTTTGAAGGTCAGAGAGGTGGCAAAGGAGGCAATCGATAGAGCTAGAAGAGGAGAGGGACCAACTCTAGTTGAATGCGAGACTTATAGATTTAGAGGACATTCATTGGCCGATCCTGACGAGCTTCGTAACCCTGGTAAGCATTTGTTTCGATATAATCTTATTCGTTTGCATTCTTAATTTGCAAAGTATGTATATATTTTGACCAGTGTAGTCAAGATCGAGTGCTGGATTGTAAGATCGTAATATTTTTCTATTTGGCAGCTGAGAAGGAACACTATGCTGGTAGGGATCCCATCACTGCATTGAAGAAATACCTTTTCGAGAACAACTTAGCCAGTGAACAAGAATTGAAAACAATAGACAAGAAAATCGACGAGATCCTTGAAGAGGCCGTTGAGTTTGCCGAGAAGAGCCCTCAGCCACAGCGCAGCCAACTTCTAGAGAATGTGTTTGCCGATCCGAAAGGTTTTGGAATTGGACCGGATGGCAGGTATAGATGTGAAGATCCAAAGTTTACAGAAGGCACTGCTCATGTCTAGTTTTTTCTTGTGTGCTTTCATTTTTGTATCAATGTTGTTATTAATATGGTTACTAATCATAAAATGTTACTCATAGAATGCATCATCTATCTTGCCTAATATAAAGAGGATTTGTTCTTTAGGTTGGAAACTTTGTTTTTCCTGTCTTGTATTTGTTATTGTTTGTGGAATTAGTGTTAAGAATGACAATCTTCGAAGTTTTATCTATATAAACTTGTTCTGTAAGCTTTATTTTTTTGACAGAACTTGTTGCGTTTAGCTTAAGGCTCATCTGGCGCTATGCGTTTTATCTATATAAACTTGTTGTGTAACCAAATTCGTTACACCCCAAGTGGAATAAAATGTTATGCCTTTGGAACCTTCTAATTATTCGGTTTTCATTCTGAAAAAGGTGTTTGCATTCTTACTCCATTCTAAAGGGGGAGAAGATATTGATTTTGAAAAGTTCATAGATGATAGCATTCTTACTCAGGAAACTCTATATTTTGACCCCCGAGCACCGAGCAACAGAAGATACATACTGACCACACCATCAACAACATTAACCCTTCAAACGCTCTGGGACTGCTGAAAACATGGAGTTCAACTTTCAAAAGCAGAGGGATATTGTTGTGAATAGGAAGCGCAGACTATAGCCATAGTCTACCAATGGCAACAGGATGACGTAAACCTTTACCAGTCTATGCATACTCATCAACAAACCACCACACCTTCACTAGATGTGATTTAGATGTTTCACGCCCTCTTTAGTTTAGTTTTTTATTGTTTTTATTTTCTTTTTGTTTATTTTATGTATTTTTTATTTTTACTTTATTGTTATAGGATAGTTGATTAAGTAATACTCACAATACAATTCTTTTGAATCATTACTTGTTCTAATGAATTTTCTTATTTACGGGATTATCAGTCAAAGCACATCACCATTATACGTTCCGTGGTTAGGAGACTGTGTAATGTCATGGTTTATCACTCAAAAAATACGATGGTTATGCTGATATTTGTATTCTAGACGAGTTTTTAATTTCAAAATTTTCAAATCCGATTAAGGCAATTGTTGAGGATACATACCCTGATCTCATTCATAACTATCTTGATTCCAACTATCTTCAAAGTCGTGCAATCTTAGCTTCAACAATTGAAGTGGTTGATGAGATCAACCAATATATCACAAACCTTCTTCCAGGTATTGAACTTGCACTTTTTCCAAATTATTTAGGTTAATGGTAAAAATCTGGTCATATATGATGTTTAGTCGATAATTATATTTACAGTTATTGTAGGAGAAGAGAAAGAGTACTTTAGTAGTGATTGCATAGATAAGTCTGATGTTACTAACTTTGATGCATATGAGCACGTCACTCCCGAGTTCCTAAATGCTCTTAAAACTTCGGGATTGCCTAATCATTCAATCAGGTTGAAAGTTGGGGCCACTATAATGTTAATGCGCAATCTAGATCAGTCTGAAGGCTTGTGCAATGGTACACGACTCACTGTAACAAGGCTTGCTGCTCATGTCATTGAAGCTAAGATCATTTCTGGAAAAAATATTGGGAACACTATTTATATTCCTAGAATGTCTTTGTCCCCCTCACAGTCGCCGTGGCCATTTAAATTGGTGAGACGCCAATTTCCAATTATTGTTTCCTTCGCCATGACAATTAACAAGTCTCAAGGGCAATCACTAGACCATGTTGGTTTGTATTTGCCAAAGGAAGTTTTTAGTCATGGTCAATTATATGTGGCTATCTCTAGAGTGAAATTCAAAAAGGGATTAAAGATTCTTATTCATGACAAAGATAGAGAACCCATGAGTACTACCACTAATGTTGTATTCAAAAAAGTGTTCCAAAATGTTTAAAAGGTGTGTTATTGCGATATCTCTTTACTCATTTTAATAACATTTTTATTTGCCACTGTTGCACTTTATAACATTTTAATTTGCTTTTTCAGGTACAACATTTCACTTCATTTTGAAGATTCGTGTTACAAGTCTATACAATGATATAATTTTTTGTAACACATCTTTGTTTTTATTTCTTCTTTTGATACCATCCATATATTATGTAATTAACGCTCATTCATGTGTTTTCACATTATCATATCTTTTGTTATTATTGTATTGTTACTTAAAGATTGTCAAATACTATGATTTCTTTGGGAAATTTATACAATATCAAAAATACATCACCCGTGCGGGAGCACGGGTTTCTTACTAGTACTCACAATACAATTCTTTTGACTCATTACTTGTTCTAATGAATTTTCCTATTTACGGGATTATCAGTCAAAGCACATCACCATTATACGTTCCGTGGTTAGGAGACTGTGTAATGTCATGGTTTATCACTCAAATTACTTATCCTTTACACTCCTCGTGCTTGGAAGGACAATGTAATGTCATGGTGTATCATTCAAAGTAGTTTGCCCTTACAAGCCTCGTGCTTTATGCTTGGGAGACTGTGTACTAGTATGTATATTTTTACACAAGGTCACTTATTCTCAGTAAGACCAGACCTCCAAGTAGGAGCCTCACCAATGCCTTGGAAAGCATCCAACAAATGATGGGTGAGCTTGAAATGACCTCAAACAAAGTTGTAGGAACCTGCCAACAAGATACGAAGGTGCACCTCCTGGCTTCAAGGTCGGAGTGACCCTAAACTCGAAGACCAACTCGGCTCTACTAATATGATGCTGATTCAGATAATGACTTTGTTAAGAAGACTTAAACATCCTGACAAACACAATCATAACCAGTTTAATGACAACAACAACCAGACTCAAACAAAGAAACTTCATCATTAAATGACTATTAAATTACCATAATCACACATGTTTTTTTAGATATATTTATACACGTAAAAGGAATGAAAATAGGCAAATAATTCACAAATATAATACAACTGAGGCTTTACTAGCTTGTGGCTAGAAGAGTTACAAAGGTGTATTATTTTTCAAGTACATGAACTATTTCTTAGTTTTTTCATTAACTCAGAATGAGAGAAAAATAACTAAGTTTTATTATTTCTTAGAGTATACTTTAGTGATACTTGATAGAAGAATGGACTCAAGAAAGAAATAAACTTGATCACCTACCATAAGATCAAATATATTGACAGTAAAGCTTGTAGTTGACTAGAAGAACCCACAGAACTTGATCACCTACCATCATGTACTAGAGAGAATCACCATGACATGTGCTTAACAGTATCAAGATGCTTACGATCACTTCATAGATTGAATCTTTCAGATTTTTCTAGGCTAAAAAATTCGTTTGCAGAATTATCTTTACTCTTTCAAAATGATAGGTGAAAAAAAAAAGAGTTTGATAGAAATGCAAGATAATTTTTTTTTTTAATAAAGTTTAGTACGTGATAAATAAATTAATCGAGTTAGTAAATCTCAAGCACTCCACGTGTGAGTCTCCCCACCACGAGATAAAACCAAGGTAAATCAAAATTTGATTTACATTTGATAACGACGTCCCATCCAAAAAAATATCAGCCTCAAGATAAAACACAAAGCTACACGTGTCCCATTAGTGGACCCCAACGGAAAATCTCAAACTCTACATTAAAATATCCAACGGCCCAAAACTTGCCACTTCACCCTCCAGTAACAAACCACCTTCACAAAAAACTTGTACGGGAGATATTTTCAGCGTTTTTCGCGGGTTTGAAAATCCTTTACCTCTTCAACTCTTCAATTCAACTAAAAATCAGCTTTTTTTATGAAATAAATAACAAGGTAAATTTCAATTTTAGTTTACACTCTTTCAAAATTAGGGTTCTAATATATATTTTTCTCATGATTTTTCATTTTCATTTTGTGTGTGAAATGTAGCATGCTCGAGAATGGATGAAGAAGTTGAATTAAACAGAAATATGAATGAATCAGAGAAGAAGAACGATGGTGATGATCACTGTAAAGAGGTTTTTCGATGGGAATTGTTTCTACCAAAGATAACTGTTACTGTTCTGCTTGTTGAATCCGATCGTTCTACTCGGCGGTTAATTACTTCACTTCTCATGAATTGCAATTACAAAGGTTCGTTTAATTTATCTCTGATTAGTTACTGTTTTTGATTTAATTTTATGGTTTATTTATTAGATCTTAATTTTGATATTTTGTTTGCAGTTATTGCTGTTTCAGATGGAGTAAAGGCATGGAAGACTTTGCAAATGAAGGAAATTGATGTTGATATTGTATTAGCAGAAATGGAGTTGCCTGTAATATCTGGATTAGAGCTTCTTTCTTTGATGATGGAGCATGAAACTTGCAAAAACATTCCTCTTATAAGTATGTTCACTTGCTACTTGTTACTGTTTGTTCTTGTTTGTTGTTAATCTGCTAAACTATATAACATCGACATCTCAGGAAAAAAAAGTTGTATCTGTGTCGGTGTTAGTGTTCATTTCATAACCGACTTCTTGTGATTACGTTTAACTTATTTATTTTTTTCAAATTATTATCGGAATCAGTTAGTGTCCGGATTGTATTTTTGGTGTAAGTGCTTCTTCTTAGCTTATTATAAGTAATGTATTTTATATAAAAAGAAACTTGTTCAACTTGGTACAAAAAACTAAATACTAACCCATATGTATACACAAACAAGACTCTTAATCCTTATTAAGGAAATCAAGTAATAAATCATACTCCCTCCCTCTGGTCCTATTTATAAGAGAAAAATTCCTTTTAATACTTCTATTCGATTAAGTAATCAATGTCTCCCCTGAATTCGTTAAGTAATCGATGTATCTGAACAGTATAGTAGACTAGATACATTAATTATTCAAAATGAATCTAAAAAGTCAACTTTCTCTTATAAATAAGACCAAAGATATTAATATTTAAGTAACATAAAATGTAATCCTAAGAAAATTTAAGATATTCTTGTGTTATAAATAGATAGCGGAAAATAAATTAAGGATTTGTTTGGGAGGGGATAAGGAGGGGAGAGGCGGGAAATAACATGTTTCTATATATAAACCTAGCCATCCTGAACCCTTTCCCCTTCAAAACCCCCATCCCAAACACACCCTAAGACACTCTAATATAATATAAAAAATATTTGATTGTTTTTAAAAATATTCTACCATTCCCCCTCAAGTTAAAGGTTATGAAATTTTAAACTTGTTGCAAATCTACTCTTTAAAAGGGAAAATGTAACAATAGAGACAAAAATTTGAGGTACATGCATCGTGGAAATCTTCAACTTTCAATCTTCTTCTAGTGTATCAAGACACTCATCCAAAAGAATCGAGACTCTATTATGATAACAAACTAATGTCAAAAATAGACAAAAGTTTAACCATTATGAAGAGACAATTATGCTTAACCGCCACATAAGGCATAAGCTAACAAAACTCAAACATCAATAGCAAAAAAAAAATCACGAGGCTAAACTTCTAAAGACATAAGCAAATAAGAAATGAAAAAACTCTTAGGGGGTATTTGTTTCAAGGCTAAAAATCTCATTTTCAGGAATACATTGATAGGGAATGACTATTACCGTATTTATTACAGGGTTAAGAAAAAAATATTTCTGGGTATAAAGTTCCAGAAATGAGATAACTTCCATTATTTCCATGAATTTATTCCAATATGAGAAGCTGAGAAAATGCATTCCCAAGAAATTTTTAATAGGTTTTTAAAGAAGAAAGTATAACTAAACTAATCCGGAATCAAATTTTCATATTTATGAGAAAATCTAAGATACTCTAATATTCTGACAGTTTTTCTCACGAGCATGCAGTGATGTCTTCTCACGATTCACGTAGCATGGTAATGAACTGCATGTGCAAAGGTGCAGCTGATTTTCTAATCAAACCTGTTCGGAAGAATGAGCTTACGAACTTATGGCAGCATGTTTGGAGAAAGCATGTTGTATGTCTTATACTTCTGAATCTTTTTACTTTTAAGTATACGCGGCCTAGAAATATAGCATATATGTACTTGTGCTTGTTTTAACCTCTGTCGTATATTATTTATACAGTTTAACAGGCCTCTCCAAGATACATCTGCACAAGATAAACTTAAAATTGCCATAGAAGACAGTTTTACTGGCAATCAATCGACTGATTCTGTTTCTGTGACTTCCTCACAGAAAAATAATGAATGCAGTGAGAAACTGAGCGAGGCTCAAGTAACAAAACTTGAAAGGGAATCAACTAAGCTTAATGTTGAAGCAAGAGGTATTTAAATTCCTCTCATTTTCTTCTGTTAGAATCATTGTTAAAATTAATTAATAACTTTTTACAATTACAATTTGTTCATTGCTGAAAAATATTTCCTTCAGAGAAATCAATTGCATTGCATGGTGTAACAAAACTTTTAAATTGACAGACTCAAGGCTAGAACAAGACTACAGTACTTCTGAAGTTGAATCGAAAAATGAAATATTTAGAGCTGACTTAAGCAGAGAGAACCGCGATACTGATAATGATACTGCGATGCGTGGATGCAGTGATGAACTTATAGAACCTTCTAGCGAAGCTATTGACTTGATTTCCACAGTTGGGAATCTCCGCAAGTGCACAAAGGAAATCCATTGCGTTAATGGCGATAAAGAAACCAAGTTTGATTTTGAAAAAGATTTGGAGCTGTCTTTAAGAAGTGGTTTTTCAGGCAGCTCATGCAAACAAGCAAGTGAAGCCACTGAGGAATGGCAAAGATTGAACCACTCAAATACTTCTACTTTTTCCCAGTGAGGCCGCCGTTTTCTTTTCACTTTTTTAATTGATATGAAAACACAAAATCTAGGTGCAATATACATTATTTGATCTTAAACTTTTATTGTTGCATGACAAGAAATCAGTATATAATCTTTCATTTAAAAGTATTTTTCGTATTGCTTTATTCTTCACGGCTATAGTACTGTTCTAATAATGACCGACAAAATTTCTGCATGCAGGTTTGATGGTAGTAAGATGTTGTGGCCACTTTTTCAAAACCCCAATTGGAGCTCTAATAAATCTAATGAATTATCAGTAGTTGCTGTTGATAATTGCATTCAATACGGTGGCCCGATTAAAATAGAAGACATGACTAACGCAGTCACGGCTCATTACGGACAATTTGGACCAAAATTATTTAACACTGGACTCTTAGCTGATAATGTTCTTCATCACATGCGGATTCCTAAATCAAATTTCCAAAAAGAGAGCTCTCCCTTTCCCTCTAGTTCCTCTTCCCAGTCAAATCCTGAAAGTCACAATTCAGACCATCATCATAATTGCTCTTATGATGCTAACTACAGTTTTCTTAATCAAAGTGTTACTGAAAAATATGATTTGGATCATGTAGTGCATGATTCTCCTAGTGTTGGTTCAGGATTCGGCGATGACATTTGCCAAGCTTCAAATTATATTAATAGTGGCAATGATGAAAGAGCTACTTCAAATGTGGTTACAAAGAATTCAAGAAGTTCTAATGATTGTAGGCGCAACAGAAAAGATAGTTATGATTATGATGATGATGAATTTAGATTGAGTGATTCTCATCGCTCCAGTCAAAGAGAAGCAGCTCTAACAAAGTTTCGTTTAAAGCGAAAAGAGAGATGCTTCGCGAAAAAGGTACTATGACTAATGTGGATTCTGTAGAAATTAATCGTATGTGTAATCTATGATATATTTACTTAGGAAACTTGTAGCATGTTAAACCACAGATCTTAACTCTGATGTATTGCACAGGTTCGGTATCAGAGCCGGAAAAAAATCGCAGAGCAGCGCCTTCGGGTGAAAGGGCAGTTCGTACGTAGAGCACAGGATGATGATGATCATCCAAATGCAGATGCTAACGGTGATCAATGAAACTTGCTCTTTTTAACTTACCGTTGACTTTATCACCGATTTTTGCTCACTATGATTAGATGAGGAGTGGAGTGTATACAGTGGAATAATCTGTTTTTTCTTGAAACATTAGCCTGTCCTTAAAGCAGTAGCGAGATAGCTAAAGGGTTATTCATGTTAAAGATTCCTAGGGTTTTCTTCTGTTTTTTTTTTCTTTTTCTTCTGATTGATGCATTTAACTTCATAATTGTAAATATTTAGTGGGATATTGATTGCTCTGAAGTTTGATTTCAGCTGTTTATACATTTTCTTGGTTGAACTTTGTTTGAAAATGTTTAGTTAAGCACCTCTAGTTTCACAATCTTGAACAATGTTTAAACTCAATTCATACACAAATGCATTATCTCCTATTAAAAATTGAAACCACCTTATCAAGTGAATAATTCTTACACAATTTTTGTTTCTGTTATATTCTGAAGAGTCCAGCGACAAGTCTCACACATTAAGCACCTATAATTTTAGGGTAATATCCATTCTATATTGTAAAATTATTGATGTTGTTTGCTTGATAAGTGAAAATTGAAGACTAGTATCTGTTTCAAGCTAAATGACATTTGATTTTGAAATCTCCTTATGATTTGCAAGGTAGAATTTTCTTAATGAAATTTCATTACTGTAATGTTCTACTGATTTTCAATTCATCTTTCTTTCAATCTATTATATCTTTTGTCCTAAAGTAACTGTGACACGCGGCATAACTAAGAAAGCGAAATGCTGATGAAGTTGATGACAGTATTTTCTAAGCTTTTTTGATCACTTATTGTGATAGATTCTGAATAGTATTGACAATTAAGGGAATAATAATACACACCATTAGAGTACTTTATGGCAGTTATACAGGGAATAACTTCCTGCAGTAGCAGTTACAAACTGCAACAGCAGTTATACTTACACAATTAACTGTAAATAACCTCTAGGATTAGAGAGCCTAGTCTCTCCCAAACCAACCCAACCAAATACAAACTGAATGATAGCCTTTCTCATTCTTTATTCTACTTATATACTTGACATCTAACTAAATCATTTGGGCCTAACTTACTTGGCCTTTGGGCCTACGCCTAACATACACATTAGTAATTGGAGGTCTACTAACAATACTCCCCTCCAAAAGTTTCACCTTGTCCTCAAGGTGAAAATCAGGAAATTGTTGGTTGATGACCTCAAAAGCTTCCCATGTTGCTTCAAATGCTGGTAAGTCCTTCCATTGAATAAGCACCTCCACAACGTTGGCAGCATTAGTACGGACAGCCATGAGATTTTGAGGTTCCACTTGAAGTTCTAAATCTTCTGACAGCATAGGTGGTAATGGTTGAGGATTTGGGACTGGTGTGACAGCTTTCTTCAACAGAGAAACATGAAAGACGGGATGAATCTTACTTTCAGCAGGAAGGGCTAATTGATAGGCAACCAAACCGATGAGCTTAGTAATTTGATAAGGGCCATAAAAACGAGGACTAAGCTTTTCATTGATCTTCTTTGCCAAAGATTTGAGTCTATAAGGCTGCAATTTGAGATAAACCCAGTCCCCAACAACAAATGATACATCTCTCCGGTGTTTATTGGCTTGAGTTTTCATTCGGTTTTGGGCTTTGGCCAAGTTGGAATGAAGATCATGCAGAATGATGTCACGTTCTTGAGTCAACCTGTTAACTTCCTCCACCGTTGAAGGAACAGTGGTACCCTTAACCAATTGTGGTGCATCACGGCCGTATAAAGCTTTGAAAGGAGTGGTCTTGGTTGAGTTGTTGTAATTGGAATTAAACCAAAATTCTGCCCAACCTAGCCACTTGACCCATTGCCGCGGTTTGTGTCCGGTTAAACATCTCAAATAGGTCTCCAAGCACCGATTTGTTACCTCAGTTTGGCCATCTGTTTGAGGGTGATAAGCTGTACTGAACTTCAATTTGGTACCAGCCATTTTGAACAATTCCGTCCAGAAATGACTCAGAAAAATCTTGTCCCGATCAGAGACTATGGTAGAAGGAAAACCATGAAGTCTAACAATTTCTTGCAGGAAAATTTCAGCCACTGACTTAGCATTAAAAGGATGGCTAAGAGGCAAGAAATGAGCATATTTAGTGAATCTGTCAACCACCACTAAGATAACATCCTTACCTTGACTTTTGGGAAGCCCTTCGATAAAATCCATTGATATATCGGTCCAAACTTGAGAGGGGATTGGAAGTGGTTGGAGAAGACCAGCAGGGGATAAGGTTTGGTATTTATTTTGTTGGCAAATAGCACAAGAAGCCACAAAATTCTGAATATCTTTCTTCATCCCTTCCCAATAAACCAAGGCACCTAACCGTTTATAAGTGCGGAAAAATCCCGAATGGCCACCTACTGCTGAAGAATGGTATTCATTTAGTAGTTTGGGAATTTTGGAAGAACTCCGGGGTAAGACTAACTTGCCTTTGTAGAATAGTTTCCGATTTTGGAAGGTATAGTTTGGGTGAGTACTGGAATCCCGCAACAAGTCGTGAATAATGCTTTGGAGCTTAGAATCAGCCATTATCTCCGCTTCCCATTCTTCCAAATCAGCAAAGTGGATCACAGAAACTGCAGCATAAGTCATGCGACGGGATAGAGCATCGGCTGCTCGGTTATCACTGCCGGGTTTGTAAACAATATCGAAATCAAAGCCCATTAATTTAGAAGTCCATTTGAATTGGTCATCACCCAAAATGCGCTGGTCAGTGAGGAACTTTAAACTTTTCTGGTCAGTGTGAATAATAAAATGGCGTCCCATCAAGTAATGTCTCCATTTCTGAACCGCCATGACAATAGCCATAAGTTCTCGCTCATAGACAGATTTGCGTTGTGCCCGGTCAGATAAAGTTTGGCTTAAAAATGCTACTGGTCGACCCTGCTGCATTAATACGGCGCCTAAGCCTTTGTTAGAGGCATCTGTCTCAATAACAAAGGGAAGAGAAAAATCTGGTACAGTAAGGATAGGTAATTCAGCCATGGCGTTTTTCAAAACTGCAAAGGCAGCTTGTGCTTCCTCATTCCAACCAAAATTGTCTTTCTTAAGAAGTTGAGTGAGAGGTCTCGCAATCTTCCCATAATTTCGAACAAACCGACGATAATAACCCGTCAGACCTAAGAATCCCCGTAAGGCTTTAAGATCTCTTGGAATAGGCCAATTGAGCATTGCTTCAATTTTCTGTGGATCGGCTGCCACACCCTTCCCCGAAATGACGTGTCCCAAATATTCCAATTGGCTTCGTCCGAAGGTACACTTTTTGAAGTTGGCCACCAATTGATTCTCTTTGAGCAAGATCAAAACAGCCTTCAAATGTCTCTTGTGCTCCTCCTCGGGTTTACTATACACCAAAATATCATCAAAAAATACCAATGTGAATCTACGTAAATATGGGCGTAACACTTCATTCATTAAAGCCTGAAATGTCGAAGGGGCATTAGTAAGACCAAAAGGCATAACAACAAATTCATAGTGGCCTTCGTGAGTTCTAAAGGCTGTTTTGGGGATGTCCTCTATTTTCATTCTGATTTGGTGATAACCAGACTTCAAATCCAACTTAGAGAATATCGTCGCACCTCCGAGTTCATCCAACAATTCATCAATAATGGGTATAGGAAATTTATTTGGCAGAGTGATTTTATTTAAGGCTCGATAATCTACACAAAACCGCCAGCCACCGTCTTTTTTCTTGACAAGGATGATAGGGCTAGAGTACGGACTAACACTTGGCCTAATGACTCCGGATTGCAACATGTCATCTACTAATTTCTCAATTTCATTTTTTTGATAATGGGGATACCTGTAAGGACGTAGATTGGGGATAGGAGCGCCTTCCTTCAATATGATTGCATGGTCATGACTCCGTTGGGGTGGTAAACCTTGTAGTTCGGTGAATACTTCTGGATAGTCTTCCAAAATTGGTCGAATCCACGGTAGTGTGGCAGCATGTGGGTCTGTTGCTTCTGAAATCATGTGATAGGTGATTAGAAACCCTTCCCCTTGGTTGGAGAGTGCCTTATACATGGATTTGATAGATGCCGGTGCTTTGGAGAGGGTGGGATCCCCTTGGATTATGTGAGTTCCTGTGGGTGTAGGAATTTTGAGAAGCAAGTCTCCAAAGTTGGCCCGGATTTCCCCAAGTTGTGCTAGCCATTCCATCCCCAACACAATATCGACTCCACCAAGTTCAAAGACATAAAAGTCTTGTTGAATTGTAAGACCTTGAATGTCCAAGGTTAATTGTTGACAAACCCCTCCACATGGAATTTTGCGGCCATCTCCCACCTCCACATTAAAAGAAGGTGTTGCAGCAATGGATAAGCTTAGTTGGTGAGCCAAGAGAGAGGAAATGAAATTGTGAGAGGCTCCACAATCGACCAAAACCAAAATGCGTTGCTCTGCCAAATATCCCCACAACTTTATAGTTTTCTTAGATGTGAATCCTGATATACTATACATCGACAATTGAAGGGTATGGAGTGTGGATTCTGCTGTTTCAATAAATGGGGCTGATTCGTCATCGTCGTCTCCTTCCATAAGCATGACATGAAATTGTTTATTAGCGCACACATGACCCGGAGCAAATTTTTCATCACAGCGAAAACACAAATTCTTGGCCATTTTATCCTGCAGTTCCGTGTCTGTAAGGCGTCGAAAAGCTCGCCCACGAGAAGTAGTTGCTGGTTTTGTGTTAGATGTCTCAGTTGTGGCAGCAATCGACGTTGTTTTGGCGTTGATTGCTTTGTTGTTGGAGTCCCACGTAACAGTGCGGTTAGAAGGATAACCATAACCCTTGGTGAAAGTCTTGGAGTGGGTGTTGGAGGAAGTTCCTTTGTCAAGGATGACATTCTTTTCATCAATTTTCTGGGCGAAATCCATCATCTCGGCCAAGGTTGTAACCGGATGTAATTTCAATTCTGCCTTTACCCCATCTTTTAACCCATTGAGAAAAATCCCTTTAAGATAATCTGGTTCTACACTTCTAAGTGGGCCAGCATACAATTCAAACTTGTCCCGATACTCTTCCACCGATCCCATTTGCTTAAGGCTGAGGAGCAGTTCATAGGGACTTTGTAGCATTGACGGTTGAAACCGTTTGATCAAACCAGCCTTGAAATCATCCCAAGATGGTGAGGGGGAACAAAATTCCCACCATTGATACCAAGTGAGTGCTTTTCCTTCCATTGCTATCATGGCAGCCTGTACCTTTTCCTCGTCAGTTACACCCCTTAAATCAAAGTAGCGTTCAACACGATTAATCCAACCAAAAGCGTCTTCACCCTCGAAAATGGGAATTGTAAGTTTTCTCCATTTGTCATCATGGTTGCGGAGATTCTGTCCAAATACAGGGGTACCATTACCTATGTTGTCATTTCGGATAGTGAGACCGCGGACAGTTTCGAGTAGTTCATCAATTCGGCGCTGCGATTCATATTTTTCAGTTTCCATCAGATTGCGCAACTCATGAATCTCTTCTCTGGTTGCAACAAAACCTTCATATGCCCTTTCCAAAAATTCCAATCTTGCTTCCATTTGGCGGCGCGTGTGGACCATAAACTAGTGCCAAGGATCGTTGTCTATGATACCAATGATAGATTCTGAATAGTATTGACAATTAAGGGAATAATAATACACACCATTAGAGTACTTTATGGCAGTTATACAGGGAATAACTTCCTGCAGTAGCAGTTACAAACTGCAACAGCAGTTATACTTACACAATTAACTGTAAATAACCTCTAGGATTAGAGAGCCTAGTCTCTCCCAAACCAACCCAACCAAATACAAACTGAATGATAGCCTTTCTCATTCTTTATTCTACTTATATACTTGACATCTAACTAAATCATTTGGGCCTAACTTACTTGGCCTTTGGGCCTACGCCTAACATACACATTAGTAATTGGAGGTCTACTAACATATTGTTGAAAGTGATCTCTCAAATAATCAGTGCAGAAACTTTTCAGAGGTAAAGCATGAGTAACTAATAATTGAATGTTGGGACAAATATGTTTTGGGAGTTTAGGACACAACAAGGAAATGTCCATGCTAGTAACAGTAATAAACATGTAGAATTGACAATGGGACATGCTATTATTTTTCCATACATCAGTGAAACTGTGAAAGGCTCAAATCCAGCCACACACATAACCTTGCTCAGTTGTTTTCTTGGGTCCATCACACATGGTATAGTCTCTTTTTGGGTTCATTCTGCTTTTTTTTTCCTCTCCAATTTTGGTAATTTTTGTTTGTGAAAAGTTAAAATTTAGACAATTTTTTTTTGTCTATCTGTTTTCAGAATAGTTGTCGAGTGGTATTTGGGTCCCTTAAAACATTTTATTTTAGAGTGAAAATGGATTGAGTTAAATATTTATTTAGGAATAACAGGTAATATGATGTTTGACATTTTCATCCAACAAGTAACATAATTATGAAATCTGCTACTGAATCTAATTATATAGTTTTGAAGGCTTGTTTTTTAGACCTAAAGGCTTTTTTTTTTGGTAGCTTAGATTTTGTACTGGCCTATTTGCATAAGATTGATTAGTGATATTAGTCTTATTATCCGAAGCATCTGCGATACTTACAAAGTAGAAACGGCTGATGACAGTTTGTCATGCATTAGTTTAGAATCGTTTGAGCGTTATTTTATGTGGAATTATATGGTTTGAAGACTAATTTTGGCCATAGTTGAGACTTACAACAAAGTGACAAGAAGAGCATCAAAGAAGCCTATTGAGCAAGAAAAGAACAGAAAAATTGTCGCATGATTATTCAAATCGCGTCATGATGCAGAAATGGGCATTTTACTGTAATAATTCTCAATTAAACATATTGATCAACTTGAAATTAAGGATCAGAAATTCTCAATTCATACAACCTATAATAATATAGTAATAAACAAGTTGGCTATGCTGACTCAATCCGTTTCGCCACCTTTACTCATTGTAACCCGCCTGAACATGGAGTTTTTAAAACACGGGCGCTGATTTTTTGCTGACCGATTTTTGAAGACATTTGATGTGTTGAGACGCGATTCTAAACATGTGATTTTCCACTTATCTCCACTTAAGGCATCTGATTCTTGTCACGGTTCAATTGTTGTTGTTAACTGTTATCTTTATTATTAATCTACACTATTATTATTTGTTTTCCCTAAGTTAGTGAAAAGAAAAGAAGCTTGGATAAAGAAAAAGCAAGGCACAAAACATAAAGTAACACATAGCATTTTTATGGGAGAATCAACACACTGACACACATAGCATAATATACATGAACTCATCAGATCAATAATCAACCATTGATCCAAATAAAAATTAAAAAGTACTATACTTGGATTCCAAGCAACCTAATTCAAATTCTTCCTAGCTTTTCCATCTAACAATCCTATATACATTCTTTACACTTTTTCACTTGTTCATAAAACTCAAAAAAATAAAGTCACATTCTCACACACACATTCTTATACTAAATGGCAGAAATCATGCAAATACATCGCCAAGAAGATCCGACTCACGAACACCATTCACAACGTCAACACGATCCTTTTCAAGAACACCATTCACAACGTCAACACGATCCATTTCAAGAACACCATTCACAACGTCAACACGATCCAACTCAAAAACACCCTTCACAGCGAAATTTTCCTAACAAAATGCCACAACAGCATCATCAACAACCACAACAAGGTTATCACTATCCAATGGAACACAAAGGTAACATGGATTCTCGTTACAGAATGCCAAATGCTCCAAAACGCGAACACTGCATATGCATCACAATCTTCTTCCTTTTACTCGGCATCATACTCCTCATCCTATGGCTAGCTTACCATCCCTCAAAACCTCACATCACAGTCACTAGCGCCTCAATCTACAGCCTCAATGCAACCTCACCACCCTTCATGTCAATCTCAATGCAGTTCACAATCTTCCTTCGAAATCCCAACAAGCACGTCTCAATCTACTTCGACAGGCTTTCCACCTACGTCTCCTATAGAAACCAACCGATCACGCCTCATGTTATCCTCCAGCCGCTTTACTTGGAGAAGCACGGAACCGTGTCCGTGTCGCCGGTGCTAGGAAGCGTCCCGGTTCCGGTTTCGGCGGACGTGATGAATGGTTTGGTTGTGGATGAGGGTTATGGTGTGGTGGGTGTGAAACTTGTGTTCCAAGGTAGGTTGAGATGGAAAAGTGGTGAGATAAAATCTGCACATTATAATTTGTATGCCAAGTGTGATTTGTTGTTGGGTTTGAAGAAAGGTCTTGTGGGTCAGATTCCTTTGATTGGTGCTCCAGTTTGTGATGTGGATTCATGAAGCTATAGTTCTATTGATTTGTGTGTAATAATATAGTATATTAATGTGTGTAATATTTTTACATTTTGAGTGATGACTCTAAAATTAGTAGGAAGTCTTGCATTTGACTGCTTATATATGTGTAACAGAAACTGTATTTTTTTAAGAAAATAATTTTTCTCCTCTCATCTTTATTACATGATATTTGGATCTTGGATTTACTTACAATTTTCAACCAAGTTTGCATCACTTGAGTTTATTGAGCATATAATCAAATATAAGTTCTTATGCATAGGGTTTCGCGCATCAAAATAACACATTAAAAGAAGCACTAACTAGCTAGTTGCTTCTAACTATCATAAAGTGCTATGCTTTAATAGAGCCCAAGGGAAGGATACTACTAGTTGTCACTTTAGGTCTTGTCTTTACTTCAACAAAAGGAAAGCGGTTAAACTTGTTTACTAAGAAAGGAAGAAACATTTCTAAAATTTCAAATCTTGGGTACAAAAATTTGTAAAATCTTTATCAAAATAACTAAAGGTTTTGTCGAAAAAGTTTTGATTTTTCTTGGTTACTATCTATTTGACAATATTGTTAAGGAGTCGGCTGAGCTTCCAAAATAACAATAAGTTAATACACATGATTATCAAGAACTTAGACATTACATCTTCACTTAAATTATCAAGAAAAAGAAAACATTTATTTTCTTTTAAAAATGAAATAATAGAGGAGGATCAATGGTACTCCTTATTTTGTGTGGAGTTATCTATAAAATAAAAACTCTCTAATATAAGAGAATGATTTTAATAAAATAATGAGTAGAACTAACAAATTTTTTTTAGCATTAACATAAAAATTAATCACCAGTGTAAATGAATATCAACAAATATTTTAAAAATATTATATATATATATATATATATATATATATATATATATATATATATATATATATATATATATATATATAAATAATATTTTTAAAATATTTGTTGATATTCATTTACACTGGTGATTAATTTTTTTGTTAATGCCAAGTGTTTTGGCCCAACCACATCGATCTCGACCGACAACTCTGAAGGGGCTATAATCCTTCCATAATTTTTTCAACACACGGGAACTATCCTACTCATGACCACAAAGAATCAAAACTTCAAGTGCATCCAACGATTCTCTACGATCTACATATGACAAATAGCAAGTTTGTTATTCTCTCTCTACTATTTATAGAGAAGACCCCAATTTAGGTATTAAGTTGCAATTCACTCATTTTCCTCACATACTGACTTAAGCATTTGAGTGCTAACCTTATTGGTCAGCCTCCTCTCCACCGCACCGAAGTTTTGATCCACCATTATCTCAGATCCTCGTTTCATTTCTAAATTTGGTAAAAAAAAATTATTAAAAAAAATGAAAGAACCATATATATATATATATATATATATATATATATATATATATATATATATAGTCAGAGCGTCGTCAAGAAAAAATTATAACTATGAAAAAGATTGAGTTTCTTGAAAAAACACAAGAAATCCTATTAGGTTTCACGAAAGAGAGAGAAGGAAGAAGAAATATTAGGATTGGTTGTAACGGTTTTTCTATTCACTTTATCTATTAGGGTTTACTGATTACATGTGAATAACAATAATCAACTTCTTTCAACAACTTGAGAGAACTAGTCTATTTATAGACTACTAAGCTAACTTCGGTTATTCTATCTTAAACAATTGGGCTAAACAAATAGGTCCAATTCTACATGCTAACAAACCTAGTATTATCGACTACTGCATGCTAGAACACAATTCGACTACAACATACACACTTCGACATCAACATGTTAACAGACTTCGACAATATACTCAATTTCTGTAGAACCAAGAAGCTATAATTGTCGAGTTACTTGACTTCGATCCAAAATCTCTCTCTCTCTCTCTCTATATATATATATATAATATGAATTTGAAAAAAAAAATTAAAATTTGCATTAAAAAAATTTTCAAATCTAAACTAGCATAAACTTTATAAGGAAACAATTTGTTCTGGTCACGTAACGATAGGTTAGTAAGGTGAAGGGATAAATTCATTTTGGTACGGTGGCATGAATTTTTTTACAGCCCAGCAAGATAGACTTGTAAAGTTAACACTCTAACACCCATGTTAGTGAGGTAATAACATACTAACTAGTAAGAATGAAAAATAGATAATACATGTTATGGCACGTGGTTGTGCTTATATATATTAGACTGTTAAAATCGACTTCGCTTGATCTAGTGTGCATCGCAGGAACCTTGGACCACCACAACATTGCATCCATTCAATCCCATTGATCATTGTTTCATTCCAGAACGGAACATCAACATTGTGAGTCGGGATTGACCTTTAATTCCTACAATTACTATGTTCCACCGATCTTAGATCCAATTAGATCTAGATTTCCTTCAATTGAAGCCTAAATATCCATTTCAAAGTTGATCTCATCAAATTCTGCTGTCAATTTCTTCTCCCCAGATTTACTAAGAAATGGCACCATCGAAATACACTCATTTCACTTCTCAACAATAAGCTTCCCTAGTCGTTGAACCAGTAGAAAATCTTCCTCTGCCTCCATAAATGACAAAATCTCATATCTCAACAGCCATTTCTTCTATTCCTTCACCACCCAATCCCGTGCAATCATTGACAGACCTTAGAGCCCTTCAAAGAAGGTCATCGAGCCAAGAAAGGACCTCAAAAAAGTTGAAAAATCCTCAGACCATTGACGATAGAAGCTTCACACTTCTTATAGCGATCCTAAAGGAGGGAGGGCAACCTAACTCCATCAAAAATCCGTCAACTAAAAAGAAGAGAAAGGAATGAGGATTCCCCACTCAATCAAGGAAGAAGAACAAATTGACCTTTCGCATACAGGACGGTAGATATCCCTATGTGCATGCATTAACTGCTTCACCAAAGTAGCAGTGACTGTTAGAGGATCATATGAAAGTGTTGGATCTTTGAAAAATAACTTAGGGCAAATAGTACTTTCTGAGAAATTCTAGGGTGTAAGAAGGTCCATAACCTGAAAGACCTATTGAGTAGGGCGCAACCTTATGTTAACTGTGAGTTTAATTTGTTGGTTGATGGAGACAACAGGGGACTAAGGAATCCTGGATTTAGTTAAATGTTGGAGAAAGATTACAAGAAATATAGAAAAGAACATGAGCGAATGCCTCGTTCTAAATTTGACTCCTACACTCCTTTGAACACATCGCAAGAGAGGATTTTGACAGAGTAAACTAACATAAAATTTAAGGAGGTCGGGATAAGAAGCCCTTACCCAGTTGTGGTGTCGTTTTTTTACCTCCCCGTTTCACTTGGGAGGACGGCACGCTAGACCCTTCACGCGAAATTTGGAAGGAGAATGCGCCCGTGGTGGGATGAATTTTGTTTCAGTTCTTCCTACGATATCACACGAACTTTCTTATTTGTCCTACGAGTAGGAAAGGGAAAAAAAGATCTCAACTAAACCCTAAGAGTTTGCTAAGTGTGGGGATTTACACCTAGACTAGAAATTCTGGAGTCCGGGAGGTCGGTTATACATAGGGAAGTGTTTAAACACCCTACATATCTGTAGTACTCTACAGGAACCTTCTCTGTGTCTAAATGTGTTTGTGCTGCTAATGATTATTGGGAAAGTTTCTCCTTTGTGTTAGGAGAAGGAATTGAATTGAATAAAAGAAAGACAGACAGACAGACTGACTATTTTTGGTATTTTATTAGCTCGCTGAGATTCCTTGTGAACCTCATGCCTACATATCCCTAATGGAAGTCAGAGCTTAATGTAGTTCGGGGAACTAATTAATTATTAATTATTTTTGGGTTCCTTGCTTGAAGCTCAAGGTTGAAGCTTGAATTTAATCTCTGTTTACAGTAAAGAGACATGAAGTCATCTTTATAGAGAGGTATTTCTACTATTCCACCACAAACATTTAAAAGAGTGACAGAATAACTGAATTCATTTCATTCAAGAGGGGGACCTTACTTGTGTATGTGCAAGTATATCAGTCAAATGCCTCTTAAATGAAAGAAAAAATGCTCATCCAAATTAGGGAAAGTTACCACATGTCTGGGTTTTACTGCCAGCTCATGCCTTTCAAAATCCTAAATGGGAGACTTGATTAAAATGAAATGAAATGTAATGTTTGTTTGTTTGAATGTGGTGAGATAGAAGAAAGATCTCTCTATAGAGATAAGCTATGTCTATCTACTGTATAAAAGATTTGATTTTTAACTGGCTTGTATGAGGCCCAAGCTTGAGGCTTTTTAATTGATTGATTGTTTATTGACTCTGGGAGAAAACTCCACTGGGGATTAACTTACAAGGATTTTTATGTTCTGTACAAAGCCCAAAATTGAGGATGACTCTTCTTGGGGAGTGTTTATTTGGATGGATTTTATTTGGTGTTCTGTACAAAGCCCAGAATTGAGGCTGACTCTAGCTAGGGAAACATCATTTTCTGCCTTGTACAAAGCCCAAGGTTGTGGCGGACTCTTAAATAAACTGAGTATGGATGACTCTATGGGAAAAGATCCTAGATGTTAGGAATCTTTGACACATGAAATATGGTTTTATCTGCCTTGTACGAAGCCCAAGGTTGTGGCTACTGAACAATGAAGGACTTACTAGGGGAGACTCTATTATCTGCCTTGTACAATGCCCAAGGTTGAGGCTGAATATTAACAGGGAGTTTTATTGTTTTTGGTGCCTTGTATGAAGCCCAAGGTTGAGGCTAACTGTTTTTGTTGGATTTTTGACTCTATTGAAGGATTTATTATTTAAAAGACTGATTTTTTTTGGAAGCTAACCCTTTCCAGGGATTTTGACTCAGCTGGTAGAATTGTCTGTTAAAAGACTGATTTTTGTCATGTTTTTGGAGGCTGACCCTTTCCAGGGGTTTTGACTCTTTTGGGGAAATTATCTCCTAAGAGAAATGAATCTTTGTTTTTTTTGAAGAAATGATTTTGGAGGCTAACCCTTTCCAGGGGTTTTTGTTAAAATGAAAGAATGTGTTGTGGAGGCTAACCCTTTCCAGGGGTTTTTGTTAAAAATGAAGGAATGTTTGGAGGCTAACCCTTTCCAGGGATTTTGACTCTTTTTTGGGGAAATTATCTCCTAAGAGAATGAATCTTTGGTTTTTGAAGATGTGATTTTGGAGGCTAACCCTTTCCAGGGGTTTTTGTTAAGATGAAAGAATGATTTGGAGGCTAACCCTTTCCAGGGGTTTTTGTTAAGATGAAAGAATGATTTGGAGGCTAACCCTTTCCAGGGGTTTTTGTTAAGATGAATGGCAGAAAGATTATCTAATGAGACTTCTTGTTTAAAGCCCAAGATGAAGGCTGACACTGACTGAGGATAAGCAAACATGGATCCTAAACTCTGCTAAGGAAGATTGATGAGGATAAGGGTGACAGAGACTGTCCATGTCTCTCATTCCAAAAGGTGTACTCAATGTAAAATTGAGACAATCTTAGCTTGTTTAAAGTCTGGTTTAAATTGGAAGAAACTCACCAAGGTATGTTAAAAGGTGACTAAAGACCTGTTCCTATATTTATAAGAAACCTGGTGGGTCCTTGTATACAAGCTCAAGAGGAAGCTGGAAATGCTTTTAAGAAGCCTGTGGGTCCTTGTACAAAGCCCAAGAGGAGGCTAATCGAGGGTCATCGAGGGTCCTTGTTATAGCACAAGAGAAAGCTATGTAGTTTTGAACTTATTTTGGCTTTAAGCAAATGGGTAAGAGGTTTCACCGGGAATAATTCCTCTTTGGGTGGATGTGCCCTATTTTTTTGGATTCTAAGGTTTTTGCCAAGATGTTTCACCAGGAATAATTCATCTTGGGGGTTTGAACTACAGATCTCTAATTAGGAAAGAGCCTTCACCGGGAAGACATTCTCATCCCTAGGTCATATTCCTATAATATATATATAGTTTAACTGTCCTAGGGTTTATACTCAAACGTAGTTCTAATATATATATAAACAGTTCTATATTTGACAATAATTTAAAATAAAGACTGTAAATTGAAAGCTTGTAAAGCCTAACCTGGATGGAGTGGAGGCCTTTGAAGAGGTATGTACAGAGCCTCAACAGTAATTGATGGATAACAGTTGAATATATATGATAAACAATTAATGGTTTTTTTGAAAACAGAAGAAGTGAAGATGGACAAAGGTCACATAGGTATCTGAAAAGTTTCACCGGGAATAATGCCCTTCAAATACCAGAAGAATGTTTTGAAAACAGAAAGGAGATTTTGAAAATACAGTTTTGAAAACAAGCTAAGAAGAGAAGAAGGTGTTGGGACTTACACTCTATTAGAGGCCCACTTGAAAATGATTCACTGTTATGAGAAACAGTTGAAAATGATTGAAATGATATAAGGTTTTGTTGTTTGAAAATCTTAATCGTCTGTTTGATCGGAGATTGAAAACAGTTTTGCAAATTGACGAAAGTCAACTTAATTAAGGTAAAGATAAAATCTATACCTAATTAAGACCTAAATAATTAGGGTTTTATCATAAAATTATTCACAAAGTAATTAGGTTAAAACAAAATGAAAATATATATTTTAAAGTATTTAAGAAAACATTTAAAACATACTATTTTAAACCTAATTAAAATACATAAAATAAATAATATTTTTATGATTTTTTTTATTATTCACAAAATAGGTATATTAAATAACAAGTGTGTGAAAAATGAAGTGAAAATGATTTAATTTGATAGGTTTATTAATTGTGTGAAGTTTGTATAAAAAAGGAATGAAAATGGGTGCTAAAAAAAATTGGTTTGGCCCTAGAGAGGTTCGAACCCACGCCCTTCATGATCACATTTCAAAACTTAACCAACTGAGCTGCGCGCGCAGCTTGTTAACTATATACACTCAATATATTATATTTTCAGATAAGCCAGGAAATTCAAATTTTACGCGCGCCATGTTCATCTTCTTCCTCGAGCTTCAGATTTTCAAATTCCTAACTCTCTGGTTTCTCAACTAAATGGCATGATGTAAACATCAATCTCACTCGTTTTTGGACAAGGAACATGATCATGGGCTCAAAATTCATTTATTCTAAGTGTAACTAACGAATTTCATCATGAACACGAAGAACATATAAACCCTAATTTTAAAATTAAATGATGCACAAGATGAATAAATGAATGATGATAGAGGGTTTTCAATCCTCTGATGATGCTGAACAAGATAGAATCGAGCTTTACCACAAAGAGTGCTTAAATTAAAGAGGTGGAGTTCAGAAACTTACCTCTGAAAATGGAGGTCGTGAGGATGGTAGAGAGCACCTGGGCTTGTATGAATGATCCCAAAAGCTTCCTTGTGACTCAGTGATGCTAACTGGATGTTTATTGTAACTTCAATTCTCCTTAATTGCTCTATGGACCTCCCTCGATTTGAGCTTCAAGTGAACATGGAGAGTGATGATTCTTGAGTTACAGACGAGCTGCAGTCATCTGGATAGCTCCACTACCTCCTATGGAACGTGCCTGGATGCTTAACCTTGCTTGGAGCCTTCTGAATTGCTCTGTGGACCTCCAACTGCAACAGCTCCAAAGTGAGAGTAACAATGGCGTTCCTCCACTTACAGAAGTGATCCAGGTTCTTGGATCACCTCAAATGAACCTCCTTGAGATGTTAGAATGCTTACTTTCCAAAGATAAGCTCTGGTTTGAAGAAAACGATTCTTCTTGCCAAAGAACTTTGAAAAACAATAAGCATGAGAAGAGAAAGAGAAAGCAAGGAATATGGTTGCTTTGGTGTGTTTTTCTACTGAGGTATGCTCTCCTATTTATAGGCAAATGATTCAGTACTGATTGAGAGAGTGAGCTTGCTTAGTGAAGTGAATTTGGTTTCTTAGCCATGAAGAAATTTCAAAGAATATCCAAGTGTGATCATTGCATTTTCGAGCCAGCTCCCTATCCATTGATTCTATCTGATCTTAGGGAACATTTCAGATACAAAGTGAGCTCTAATTGGTTGGTGAGAAGATTCCTTGGGTGATTCATCAATTTGCCATAAATTCTCAAATGTAATCATTACATAATCACATGTTCTTGTTTTAGGAATCTTCCTCAATTATCATGGCATGGTGAAAATGAATGCATGGCATGTTTTCAGATGTGTTATGGGTCGTGTAGCATCCATAATTGAGGTCATATGCACAAAATTGCAAAGTTCCAAAATGATGCATGACCTATAATTTCACTTCATGAGGCCAACTTTGAACAAGCATAACTCCTAGCTCAAAATGAATTTGGAGAAGGTTGAACACAATTTGGAAAGCCCTAAACATCTACTTCAAATCATTAGTTTGGAGTTTCTTCAGAATCCTTTGGCAAATTTGTGAAAAATGAGGCCAAAGTTGGAAGAAAACTAGGTTAAAACACTTAGAAAATTTTCTAAGTGTTTATGACCTAAAACTTCAAAATTTCCAAAACTCCTAAATGATTGATCTTTTGAAAAAAGTTCCATTGTAAGATGTTGTTTTATTTTGCAAGATCTACAACTTTCATGTTGGAAGTTTTTTGAGTTGTGTAGGTGAAATTTTGAGTTCCCATAATGCCCTCAAAAACCCTAATTCCCGACTTTTTGCTCCTTGAAGATTCTTCTTGAATTTCTTTGGTCAAATGACTTTAATATCCATATATTGATGATATTGATCCTTGAAAGTCATGGTTTGACCAAAAATCTTAAAAGTCAAAGGTGATCCCATATAGTTGACTTTTTCCAGATAAAGTGAGATTTTGGACTTTTGTGTAGAATCAAGATCTTCTCCTCAAATGAGTGATGTAAATGGGTTATATTGAGGTGGTAGAGGTTCTTGAATCATGTCTTGAGTTTTGGATCCATGCCCTGATTAAAAGTCAACTATCCTGGTGAATTAGGTCAAAAACCCTAATTGTCGACCAGATGAAAATGATGACTGTAGACTTTGAATTGAGGTGTGATGTCCAGTGGATCTTGTTATATGAGCTATTTGAAGATGATTGATGTCTTTGAATGATCCCCTGGGGCTTTTTAGGGTTTCCCAAAGGTGATCCCTGATTTTAGTCCTTGATAGGCTAAAAAACCCTAGTTTGGTGACCTGAGTAAACCTGTACTCAGATGACTGGGTGTCTAATCAATCATAGGTGAATATAAAAGTGAAGCTTTTGAGTCCTATGATTATGTTAGAGACCAATCCTTCTATTGATTGATCCTTTGCCTGAGTTTTCTTGTCTTTGAACATCCTTGATTAAATGCCAGATGAAGAAGTGACTGCTCTGGGTACTTGCTTTGACCTGATGAAAATCCTGAAGATATGTCATCTCAGGGGGGTCAAAATTTAGGGTATGACAGATGCCCCTATTTAAGTTTCTTTTATCCGGAGGGAGAGAGATTGATATCTCGATCTCTCCTGCGTGAAAGAGACTTAAATATCAAAGAATACCCGAATTTTGGGCGCTCCTGAGATGTTGTAATTGATAAAATCTTTACATGAACTGATCCCGTTATCGTACTTAGCGGGGAATGAGGAGACAAACTCCTGTAGGAATACGTCATGTGGATTTTGGTGAATGGATGGCAATGTAGGATGCACAATCCATCTTCTTTAACTAAGTGTGGACACTTAGAAAAAGGTGCACAACTTCCCCTTGTTTCGGATGTCTGTACCTCGAAACTGGTCTCAGTTGTGATTTTAGACAATATCTCAGATAAAGAGAAATTCTCCAAAGATTTGTTTCCTCATCAAACTTCTCATCAGCACTTGGAGATGAGACACCATTTGACGGTAATAAAGAAACTTAAAAGGTTTGTTTCCTCATCAAACTTCTTACCAGCACTTGGAGGTAAGATACCATTTGACGGTAAATAAAGAAACTTCAAAGGTTTGTTTCCTCATCAAACTTCTTACCAGCACTTGGAGGTAAGATACCATTTGACGGTAAATAAAGAAACTTCAAAGGTTTGTTTCCTCATCAAACTTCTTACCAGCACTTGGAGGTAAGATACCATTTGACGGTAAATAAAGAAACTTCAAAGGTTTGTTTCCTCATCAAACTTCTTACCAGCACTTGGAGGTAAGATACCATTTGATGGTAAATAAAGAAACTTCACCATCCCTCCTTTTAACTTAACGTTTTTTGAAGGATTGTCATATGATCCCGCGCTCTTTTGAGGGGCTAATGACTTTGCTTGAAAGCGGGCGAACTGTCTTTGGTAAGAAGACTACCATTCACCTACTTACGCTTGAGGAATCTGAACTATCTTCTTGACGAAGACTACCATCCACTGACTCCGTTGGGGATCATTTGTTGATCCGCTGGGGAAATACCGAACTTCTGAGGAATTCAAAATGCAAAACAACCTATCTTATTTGAAGAAGATTGTCGAGCGTCGCTCTGCAGGAGATTCTCAGTTGGGGAATTCCAAAAGTGAACAAACTATCTCTTTGAGGGAGATTACCATTTGTTGACTTGCTTGGGGAATTTGGGTGTATGAACCTTCTTCATGAAGAAGAAAACCTTTTCACAACTTTGCAGGGGAATCTTGAGTATATGCTTTAATGACTCGGGCACTCACATGATCAAAGCCTGACTCGACTATGCAGTTATGTATGCATGAATATTATGACAAATATAAAATGTAAAGTGAAAGTGAATAGAATTGTCACGGATGTAAAATCCTATGATACGACTTGAATCTTGTTGATCAGCAGATGTCTTCTTCTTGTAGTTCGAACTCTGTTGGGAACACCTGGTTATCAGTTGTCCGCTGTCCGAAATGAGTAATATGAATTGAAGTGAAGATCCGTCATTGGGAGATGTTCGCAAAGCGACCTCATGGAGAAATCTTGGTTCCCGGAGTCTCAACCGTTCTCGGAGCAACTGTTTGCATTCTTCCTATTGTTTGTAATCCTCAGAAAGAAATTTCACCTCTATTTTGCAAGTAAATTCATTTTATTTTATGAAAACATTTGTTTCAAGCAAATGACTGTTTAAACTTAAAATGCAGTTCAAGAAACTGAATAAGACTAGATTTGCAAAGAAAAAGCACAAGGCTCAAATTATTATTTATGGAATGGTAATCAGCCAAATGCTTGATTCCATGGAGTATTTACAAAGTTGGAAATTAGTAATTAATTTTTTTTTCGGGAAAAGGGCTACGATGAAACGTGACGACCGTTATCTTTCCCTTCCACTCCGAGTTGCGCTGTATTCGTGCTTCGTAGAAGATGACCTACTGCTGATGAATACTCCGCTATGGATTTTTGAATGATCAAGTTTGTCCTGAACACAGTTACTTGCCATATATCCCTAACTTTTGCGTAAACTACCCCTTTCGGGTTTTAAGTCTACCGGGATTGATTATTTATTTTTTTATGTCTCTAACTTTTGCTTGAATCGCCCTTTCGGGTTTTCGATTCATCGAGACGCTCTTTTTTGCCTAAGTCGCTCTTTGCGAGTTTTCAACTTAGCGAGCTGTTCTTTTGATTATTTAGGCGAAGTATTTCTTGACTGCGTCGACGTTCACAGGACGGGTGAATTCTTCTCCATCCATAGTCGTGAGTATTAAGGCTCCTCCTGAGAAAGCTCTCTTGACCATGTAGGGGCCGTCGTAATTGGGAGTCCATTTCCCTCTCGAATCTGTGAGAAAAGATTGAATCTTTTTGAGTACAAGGTCGCCTTCTTTGATTGTGCGAGGTCGCACCTTTTTGTCGAAAGCTTTCTTCATTCTTTGTTGATATAGCTGACCGTGGCATAAAGCTGTCATGCGCTTTTCTTCGATTAAGTTCAATTCATCGAATCTGCTTTGACACCACTCGGCTTCTGTTAATTTTGCTTCCATCAAGACTCTCATTGATGGGATCTCAACCTCTATAGGTAGGACTGCCTCCATGCCATATACAAGGGAGAAAGGAGTTGCTCCAGTCGAAGTACGTACTGATGTACGGTAACCATGAAGAGCATACGGGAGCATTTCATGCCAATCTTTGTAAGTGATGACCATCTTCTGAACGATTTTCTTGATGTTTTTGTTAGCTGCTTCTACAACTCCATTCATCTTTGGTCTGTAAGGAGATGAGTTGTGATGTTCAATCTTGAATTCTTCACAAAGCTCCTTCATCATTTTGTTATTCAAATTTGACCCATTGTCAGTGATTATCTTGCTAGGAATGCCGTAGCGACAGATGATGTGATTCTTGATAAACCTGACGACAACTTGTCTTGTAACGTTTGCATATGAAGCTGCTTCAACCCATTTGGTGAAATAGTCTATAGCTACCAAGATGAAGCGATGTCCGTTGGACGCTTTTGGCTCGATCATTCCAATCATGTTGATTCCCCACATGGAGAAAGGCCAAGGGGAAGAGAGTATGTTGAGAAGAGATGGTGGCACATGAATTCTATCGGCGTAGATCTGACATTTGTGACGCCTCTTTGCATACTGGTAAAAATCTGACTCCATCGTCAACCAATAATATCCTGCTCTCAGTATTTTCCTTGTCATGGTACGTCCATTGGTGTGAGTACCAAAGGAACCTTCATGTATTTCTCTCATGAGTACTTCTGCTTCTTTTCTGTCAACGCATCTGAGCAGAACCATGTTGAAGTTTCTCTTGTACAGAACATCTTCATTCAGGAAGAATCTACAAGCTAACCTTCTCAAAGTCTTTCTATCTTTCTTTGACGCCCCAAGAGGGTACTCTTGCTTTTGAAGAAAGTTCTTGATGTCGTGATACCACGGTTTGTCGTCGATGATTGCTTCTACTGTGAAAACATGAGCGGGCCTATCCAGGCGCATAACATCGATCCGAGGAATGTCATTCCAATGATTTATCCTAATCATGGAAGAGAGTGTGGCTAATGCATCAGCCAAGTTATTTTCTTCACGAGGAATGTGATGAAAATCTGCCCTGTCGAAGAATGGTAACAATCTTCTCGCGTAGTCTTTGTAAGGAATTAGCCCTGGTTGGCGTGTTTCCCATTATCCTTTGATTTGATTAATGACCAAAGCAGAATTCCCGTATACATCCAAGTGTTTGATTCTTAGATCCACGGCTTCTTCGAGACCCATGATGCAAACTTCATATTCGGCCTCATTGTTTGTGCACTTGAAAGTTAACCTGGCAGTAAATGGAATATGGGTACCCTGAGGTGTAACAATGATTGCCCCAATTCCTCGTCCATAAGCATTGACAGCTCCGTCAAAGATTAAGCCCCATTGGGATCCTATCTCAGGTCCTTCGTCTGGTAGTGGCTCGTCGCAATCTTTCATCTTGAGGTACATGACGTCCTCGTCCGGAAAGTCGAAACTGGTTGATTCATGACCATTGAGTGGGTGGTGAGCCAGGTGCTCAGCTAGAATGCTTCCTTTCACGGCTTTCTGTGCGTGATACTCAATGTCATATTCTGATAACAACATCTGCCAACGGGCAATTCTCCCAGTTAAGGCAGGCTTCTCAAAGATGTACTTGATTGGATCCATATGAGAGATCAAACAAGTAGTATGTCGAATCATGTACTGGCGGAGACGCTTGGCAGCCCAGGCCAAAGCACAACACGTCTTCTCGAGCATGGAGTAGCGGGATTCACAGTCAGTGAATTTCTTGCTTAGGTAGTAAATGGCATGCTCTTTTCTTCTCGTCTCGTCTTGTTGTCCAAGGACACAACCCATGGAATCTTCTAAGACGGTTAAGTACATTATCAAAGGTCTTCCTTCCATTGGAGGAGACAAGATGGGTGGTTCGAGCAGATATTCCTTAATGCTGTCGAACGCTTTCTGACAATCGTCTGTCCAGATGCAACTTTGATTTTTCCGTAGAAGTTTGAAAATAGGAGCACAAGTTGCAGTCATGAGATATATGAATCTCGAGATGTAATTCAGACGTCCAAGAAATCCTCTAACTTGTTTCTCGGTTCTGGGTGAAGGCATTTCTTGAATTGCCTTGACTTTGTCTGGATCTACTTCAATTCCTCGTTTGCTGACAATGAAACCAAGGAGTTTTCCTGAGTAGACACCAAAGGTGCACTGTTTGGGGTTCAGGCAAAGCTGAAACTTCCGTAAGCGTTGAAATAACTTTGTCAGGTTTTGTATGTGGTCTTCTTCATTTTCTGATTTGGCAATCATGTCGTCCACATAGACTTCCACTTCTTTATGCATCATGTCGTGGAAAAGCGTAGTCATGGCTCTTTGATAAGTTGCCCCTGCGTTCTTTAGTCCAAAAGGCATAACACGATAGCAGAACGTGCCCCAGGGGGTGATGAAAGCTGTTTTCTCCATGTCTTCAGGTGCCATTTTGATTTGGTTGTATCCTGAAAATCCGTCCATGAATGAGAAAACTTTGGATTTTTCTGTACTGTCTACCAACATATCAATATGTGGTAAAGGAAAATCATCCTTAGGGCTAGCTTTGTTCAAATCTCTGTAGTCGACGCACATGCGGACTTTTCCGTCTTTCTTAGGAACAGGAACAATGTTAGCTAACCATTGAGGGTATTCTGAAGTGACGAGGAAACCTGCGTTGATCTGCTTTTGAACTTCCTCTTTGATTTTCATGGCCATCTCCGGATGAGTTCTCCTTAATTTTTGCTTGACCGGAGGGCATTCTGCTTTTAATGGCAAGTGATGCTCCACTATACTGGTATCCAACCCTGGCATATCTTGATAAGACCAAGCGAAGACATCTGAGAATTCTTTGAGCAGTTGTATCAAACTCTCTCTGATCTCTGAACTGAGCGAAGCTCCAATCTTAACCTCTTTTCTGTTTCCATCGGAACCAAGGTTAATGATCTCTAGAGGCTCATTGTATGGCTGAATGGCCTCTTCCTTTTGTTGAAGTAATCGTGAAATTTCCTTTGATATTTCTTCGTCTTCTTCTTCCTCTGCCTCGAATACAGGAAACCCAAAGCTTGGAGAAGTCATACGATCGCACGTTTCAACGGGGTATTTTATGATTAATCTGCATATGTGTGATAAGTTTTATTTAGACAACAAGGGAAGACTCGGTGTATGCAGTTAATGGAATTTTTTGATGTTTTTTAGGGGTGTTTTTTAGGATTACCAATTTCCGAAAAAAAGAAAAGGAAAAACTAAACGAAGGAACAGAATGACATTTTTATTTATTGATAGTCATTTCTTGAAACAAAGACCCTATAAAACAAAACTCTATTGCTTTGGGCGAAGCAAAGAGGGACATTTTTCTAAGAAATAGTAAAATGCAAAGCCCTATGAAACATCTCTTCACCCTGGGCTATGGTGAGAGGATAAAATAACGGCGAAAGTTCCTACTTAGGAGTGCGAACAACAGTTGTAACTTCAACAGCTGTCCAATAGTGGCGAACCCCATTGTGCACTAAGTAATCTGGAACCTTAGGCTTAAGATGGCCTGTGGTAGGTCTTGATTTACCAACCACTGTTTTTGCAACACTCAGACGATCTTCTTCTAGTTCAGCAGACTGAGCGGTGTGAGCATACCCATTTCCAAGTGGAGTATGTCGAACTTTCTTTTGAGGAAATTTCCAATCTTCTGAATGGAGAGACTCGTTGTCGGAGACACTTTCGAGATCATCCTCTTCTGTATTTTGGTCTTGCTCTTCTCCCAAGATGGCATTGACTAGATATGTGAACTCTAGATCCGTAGCCTCGGAAGGTGACTTGGGGATATAATCCTCAATGGTGATTTTACCAGTCGATGATGATGAATAGCAAGGGTTATACATCTCTTTTGGCTGAGAGAGGTACTCAAAATCACTGTTCCATCCAGTTGGAACAATATCTTTAAGAGAGATTCTTGAACTTTCAGGAGCGGAGTATTTCACCATGTAGTCGAATTTTCTGCTTGGTTCTCCTAATGTATCCCAAGTTTCTTCGGGGATAGGAGGAACTTCTTCTGATGAACCATGACTTCTGGTGGTGAAGCTGTTAATAACTTCATCACTGCTTGGTTGAGTCTTACTTTCAGATCCCTTAGTCGGATAACAGCAAAGTGGTTCAGACTCTGATAAGGATATGTATCCTGCTTTGTTAAGATAGGATAGCCATTCCTCTTCATCGGTGTTTTCCGTACCGATGGTATTGACTGCTTGTTGAACAGGTTGAAGAAAACCTCCGCTGCGGAAAGTTTCTTGAATTGGAAGAACTACCTCAATTCCTGGAATAGTCTTTGATGATGTTGGAAAGAATCCAACTCCTGTTCTGTTCTTGTTGTTGGTAGGAATATTAATGTGCCCCCAACCACTGGTAGTGCCATCCTTTACAACTTGGATTGCATCTCTGTAGGAAGAAATAGACGTTGCTTTCTCTTTTCCTTTTTCCTTATCCAAGGAAAGTGCTTGGAATTTAGTTCCAACAACTTCTCTTGGTTCTATGTCGGAGAATGATGACAGGTTGCTGACGATCAGAGCTCGTTCTCCACATACGGTTACCAATTTGTCATTTCTTATGAACTTCAGTTTCTGATGAAGTGTTGAAGTAATTGCCCCAGCCTCATGAATCCATGGGCGACCTAGCAAACAACTGTACTGTGTTGGAATATCCATAACTTGGAAAGTGATTTTGAACGTCTGAGGTCCAATAGTTATGGGAAGATCTACTTCTCCAAAAACTGACTTCCTTGATCCATCAAATGCTTTGACGATGACATGACTTTTTCTTAGAGGGTAATCTTCGAAATATAATCTTGACAATGTTGATTTTGGCATGACGTTGAGAGAGGATCCGTTGTCTATTAGGACTCCTGTGAGTGTATCACCCATGCAGCCAACTGAGATGTGAAGTGGAAGATTGTGGTCCACTCCTTCTTCAGGAAGATCTTCGTCACAGAAACTTAGGTTAGTTCCGGCGGAGATGTTGTTGAATTGGCTTATTGTAACGCCAGGTTCTACAAAAGCTTGTTCCAAAACTTTCTGTAGAGCTTCCCTATGAGCTTCAGAACTCAATAGCAGGGAAAGAACAGAAATCCTAGACGGAGTATGTAGTAATTGATCTACAATGTTGTATTCACTCCTCTGGATTAACTCCAAGATCTCATCATTTTCTTTCGCTTGAACAACATTGGTCGGATGATTGTCTTGCCTATGTGGTACTTCCTCCGAAGGTTTCTCCACATTTTCTGTTGTTCTGTTGAAGACTCGTCCACTTCTGGTGACTCGACTAATATCAGCAATGTTGACAACAGACGGTAATGGTATTTCCTTACCATTTTCAATGAATGTAGCATTGTACTTGTATGGTATAGCCTTGCTGGACTCATACGGTACAGGACCTGGTAAGTAGATGAATAACGGAGCAATTGTTGTCTTCCTGCTGTCATACTTGACTTGCGTTGGTTCAACTTGATTAATTTGAGGAGATACGGTAAAGACTTCATCATCTTCTCTATTGGCAAGAACAGTAATGGTATTGTCATCCATCAGCTTTTGAATGTCGTTGCGAACACGCAAACATCCTTGTGAATTTCTTCGACAAATTCTGCATCTACTGTAAGCGTGGAAATCTGTTCCAAAGTAGGCAAGTTCATTTAAAGTTTTATGGAACCTGACTACCGATCCTTCAAGATCTTCAACTTTGTAGATTTTGTATTCTCCTGGACATCCTTGAACCATGTTGATGTCATGTTCAGTCCTGACTCGGATATGTTGAATCCATCCTAAGTCCATTTGTTCTTGTAATGCAGCTTGAACTACGGCACATCCTTGATTATTCTTTGGACAAATATCGCATGTGAAGTAGTTGTGAGGTGGTACATGGCCGTACCCAGCTTGTTTAGCGTGCATCTTGACAAGATTTTCCCCTACCTGACGAATGTCGTAGATTTGAATGACGTTAGGGTGTTGATCTATCAGATTTACTGAAGCTTCATTATGCTGCGGCAAAGGATTTGCTTGGACGTTTGGACTAGTATCTTTGAAGGATAGCATTGCGCTCTTCACTAATCGTTAGACGTCAATCTTGAAAGGGAAACAGTTCTCAATATTGTGACCTGGTGCCCCCTGATGATAGGGACAAGATTGGTCAGCCTTATACCATGGTGAGGAACTGTTTGTAGGATTTGGAGGACTCCTTATCTGAATGAGTCCTTTTGCCAGTAATGTTGGAAACAATTCCGCATACGACATTGGTACTAGGTCAAAGGCAGGATACCTTGGAGCCCGATTGTTGTAATTTGGAGGTCGAACCTGCTGCTGAGGTTGCTGCGACCTTTGTTGAATTTGTTGTTGCGAGACCTGAGGTTGATAAGCTGGCGCTGAGTTAACAACCGGAGTTATTGCTGCAACTTGAGGTTGATGTCTCTTTCTGGTTTTGTGCAAGACATTGCTGACATCTTGATCCTTTTTCTTCTGGAAAGAACTTCCATACTTCCTTGGACCAATAGAAGATTCTGGTTCCTTGTTCAAGCGTCCTTCCCGAACTGCTTCTTCTAAACGTACACCCATGTTTACCATCTCGGTAAAGTCACTTGGTGCACTTGCAACCATTCGTCCGTAGTAAAATGGACTCAAAGTTTTGAGATATATTTTTGTCATTTCTTTCTCTTCAAGTGGTGGACAAGTTTGAGCAGCAACTTCACGCCATCTCAGAGCGTATTCCTTGAAGCTCTCTCTATCCTTTTGAGTCATGGCCCGGAGTTGATCTCTGTCGGGAGCCATATCCAGATTGTACTTATACTGTTTGACGAAGGCCTCTCCGAGGTCTCGAAAAGTACGAATCTCTGAACTGTCCAAGTTCATGTACCATTTGAGTGCAGCACCAGTCAGGCTGTCTTGAAAATAATGAATGAGTAATTGTTGATTATCAGTCTGAGTTGACATTCTACGAGCGTACATTACGAGATGACTTTGTGGGCATGAATTCCCTTTGTACTTCTCGAAATCTGGCACTTTGAATTTGTGAGGAATCTTGACATTTTGAACTAGACAGAGGTCTGCAGCATTCTTTCCAAATAGATCTTGTCCTCGAAGAGTCTTGAGTTCCTTCTGCATTTGCAGAAATTGTTCCTGGAACTCGTCCAATCTTTCATACACGCCAGCGTCCTCACTGGGAGCGTGATGATATACTTGTCCGCCCTGTGAAGGAAAAGTATGCATAATGGGCTGTGGAGAAGCCATGACAGCAGATCTTGGAATCTCAGCATTCTGTTGTGTGAAACCCATTGCCGTTGCTCTTGGAACTTCAATTTCCAGAGGTTTGTAACCCTCCGGTGGACGCATATCCATGGTGACTTTTGGAACTTCAGAAACTGGGGGTATGTACCCTTCTAGAATAAAGTTATACGGCATGCCCCAAGGTCGGTTGGGTGGCATGGTATACTGAGGAATAGGAGTAGAAACAATCTCGGAAACCACAGTCCTTTGTGGTTCTTCTGGCGTTGGTCGATTCTGTGCAACTACCAGGGCTTCTACCATACTATTGAGTCTTTCAATAGCATCTTTGAGAGTAGTAATCTCCTCTCTGAGTTCTCCATTCTTTTCTTGCGACTTGAACGAGTGTTGTATGGATGAGACAGCTTGAAAGTCTTGGTTCACCTCCTTCTCCTCCTCTCTTTCTGGAGAAAGGAAAGTGACTATTAGATCCGCGACAATTCTCGTGTCAGTGCGTACTACTAAAGCGATGTATGATATGCAATTAAGTTATTATTTTTTCAAGGAAACCCCATAATTACGTTATGAAACATCAAACTTTTATTAATTAAGCGAAAACCCCGTTTTTTACACACTTTGAAAAGGGAAATACAGAGAAACTGAGAGAAAGGACTCTAAAACTTTGACGAAGAGCCGACTTCACGTTCTAACATCTTCTTCTGTTTCTTAAGCTGAGCGTTCTCTGACGTGAGCTGATCAATAATCCAGGAAGCAGGAGGGATATGATGAGAAAGTGACGTTTGTGACACTTGTCGATCGAGCACTTCAAGTAACTCTTCCTTCCTTCTTAGGATGTTATGAATCTCAACGTTTTCCGTGTTGATGATTCGATACATGTACCTCCAAGCATTCCTTTCTTGGCATACCTTGTTTAATGCCGCTTGTAGTTTTTCAACATCGGTGGAGAAAAGGTAAATTGGTTCCCTTAGGGGAATGGGTTCTTGATGTTGATATGGCATCCTGAGCTTGAATGCTCTGACGCGTACCCATTGAAGGTAAGGATCTAGGGAGATGCAAAGATGTTTTCCTAACAATCTTCTTCCTTTGCTGTGAACAAGACGCCAGGCTTGGACAATTTCCTTTTTCAGCATGTTGCCATGATCGTCGATGTTCTTGAAGAACAGACCCTCCAATTGGATGTTACTTGGTATATTTTTCATGGGATAGCCGTATTGACGACGGGCTAAAGCTGGATTGTAACTGATTCCTCCCTTAGTTCCAATAAGGGGTATGTTGGGAAAACTTCTGCAACTGAAGATGATCTTGGTTTCGTCGTTGTCAGGACTACACCAATCAATGTCCGTGTGAGTGAGAGACATGATTTTCTGTGACCAGTAAAGGCCATCCCTCATATTCCAGAAAGTGCTAGACTTTGGCAGGTGTGAAACGAACCATTCGTATAACAACGGTACGCAGCATGTGATTAATCCTCCTCGCTGCAGGTTTCTTGAATGCACAGAGTGATAAGCATCCGCAAGCAAGGTTGGAACTGGATTTCCAATTAAGAAGATCTTAATTGCGTTGATGTCGACGAAATCGTTAATGTTAGGGAACAAAAACAATCCGTAGATAAGCAAAGCCAAGATTTCCTCAAAAGCATTCATATCTTGGATGCTGACGAAGTACCGAGCTTGATCAAACAAGAATTTGGAAGGCAATCCTTGAATTCCTCCTCTACTCACCATATGAGTTCTGATGTCGACTACGTTCAAAGGAGTAGTTGCAGCGATGATAATGTCGTCAGGATTCTTTTCCAAACCGGAGTACGGATCTTGCGCGTACACGGATATTCCAATCAGACGAGAGTACTCCTCCAACGTAGGCATGAGCTGATAATCTGGAAAGGTGAAGCAGTGATACGTTGGATCGTAAAACTGTACCAAGGTGGGAAGGATCCCATCCACAATGTTGGTATTGAGCAAAGGCAGAAGTTTTCCATACTTCTCCTTGAAAGCCTGGGGGTTGACCACCAGTTTTCCGAGCTTTCCCAGTTCCTCGACCTGGGGAATCTTGAAGGTGTATTTCCTAGCTCTCTTTCTCCCATAATCCATGGTATAGATCCTTAAGTCCTTTCTCCGTTTCTCTCTTTCTCTGAAGTTCAAAACGTTCGTTATTTAGTTTCCTTGAAAAACGACTCGAAAAAGACCCTTTTTTTTTTGTTGTTATTAATGAATGATGCATGAATGCATGAATGCACACACAAGAGTTTTAAACAAACATGGCGTTGAAGGGTATAGTGGTCATGAAGTCAAAACGCAAACCTCGCCCCAATGGTAAACTAAGGATAAGGATTTTTGTACCTGTAGAACGGGTTCTAGGGGTCTCAGAGTTTTTGCTCAACCTTAAAGATACGTTGATTGGTATCTATAAGAGAGTTTTCTCTGAGTATAGTATCTGCGTGACAATTACTTTCGTAATCACCGCTCTACGTCCTAAAAAAGGCCTTAAGTGGGGTTAATGTGTTTCTAGGTCCTCCTGGTACAAATCAGTCTCGGAATGCATTGGCGCAGTTAATCACAACCAGCCAGGAAATTCCCAAGAGTAGAATTGTGAACCAAGATTAGAGGGTCTTCACCGGGAAGACATCCTCCATCCTATCTTATGTTGCACTCAAATCCGGGTATAGGATTTCTCACCACAAGGGGGAATCAAGCCCTTTCCCGATACAGAACAAACAAAATAAACAAATATAAATGCAGCAAACACATGAAATGACACAGAGGTTAGGCAGGACCTCTCTTGTTTGAGGGGGAATTTGGCATCCCTAATTCCTCATTGGGGCTGGACCAGCAACAGGTCAACCATTGGTTTGGATGAAAAACCAAGGTTTTGAACACTTATATCCCCAGCAGAGTCGCCATTTTTTTCTGTGGTGTCGTTTTTTTTTACCTCCCCGTTTCACTTGGGAGGACGGCACGCTAGACCCTTCACGCGAAATTTGGAAGGAGAATGCGCCCGTGGTGGGATGAATTTTGTTTCAGTTCTTCCTACGATATCACACGAACTTTCTTATTTGTCCTACGAGTAGGAAAGGGAAAAAAAGATCTCAACTAAACCCTAAGAGTTTGCTAAGTGTGGGGATTTACACCTAGACTAGAAATTCTGGAGTCCGGGAGGTCGGTTATACATAGGGAAGTGTTTAAACACCCTACATATCTGTAGTACTCTACAGGAACCTTCTCTGTGTCTAAATGTGTTTGTGCTTCTAATGATTATTGGGAAAGTTTCTCCTTTGTGTTAGGAGAAGGAATTGAATTGAATAAAAGAAAGACAGACAGACAGACTGACTATTTTTGGTATTTTATTAGCTCGCTGAGATTCCTTGTGAACCTCATGCCTACATATCCCTAATGGAAGTCAGAGCTTAATGTAGTTCGGGGAACTAATTAATTATTAATTATTTTTGGGTGCCTTGCTTGAAGCTCAAGGTTGAAGCTTGAATTTAATCTCTGTTTACAGTAAAGAGACATGAAGTCATCTTTATAGAGAGGTATTTCTACAATTCCACCACAAACATTTAAAAGAGTGACAGAATAACTGAATTCATTTCATTCAAGAGGGGGACCTTACTTGTGTATGTGCAAGTATACCAGTCAAATGCCTCTTAAATGAAAGAAAAAATGCTCATCCAAATTAGGGAAAGTTACCACATGTCTGGGTTTTACTGCCAGCTCATGCCTTTCAAAATCCTAAATGGGAGACTTGATTAAAATGAAATGAAATGTAATGTTTGTTTGAATGTGGTGAGATAGAAGAAAGATCTCTCTATAGAGATAAGCTATGTCTATCTACTGTATAAAAGATTTGATTTTTAACTGGCTTGTATGAGGCCCAAGCTTGAGGCTTTTTAATTGATTGATTGTTTATTGACTCTGGGAGAAAACTCCACTGGGGATTAACTTACAAGGATTTTTATGTTATGTACAAAGCCCAGAATTGAGGCTGACTCTTCTTGGGGAGTGTTTATTTGGATGGATTTTATTTGGTGTTCTGTACAAAGCCCAGAATTGAGGCTGACTCTAGCTAGGGAAACATCATTTTCTGCCTTGTACAAAGCCCAAGGTTGTGGCGGACACTTAAATAAACTGAGTATGGATGACTCTATGGGAAAAGATCCTAGATGTTAGGAATCTTTGACACATGAAATATGGTTTTATCTGCCTTGTACAAAGCCCAAGGTTGTGGCTACTGAACAATGAAGGACTTACTAGGGGAGACTCTATTATCTGCCTTGTACAATGCCCAAGGTTGAGGCTGACTATTAACAGGGAGTTTTATTGTTTTGGTGCCTTGTTTGAAGCCCAAGGTTGAGGCTAACTGTTTTTGTTGGATTTTTGACTCTATTGAAGGATTTATTATTTAAAAGACTGATTTTTTTTGGAAGCTAACCCTTTCCAGGGATTTTGACTCAGCTGGTAGAATTGTCTGTTAAAAGACTGATTTTTGTCATGTTTTTGGAGGCTGACCCTTTCCAGGGGTTTTGACTCTTTTAGGGAAATTATCTCCTAAGAGAAATGAATCTTTGTTTTTTTTGAAGAAATGATTTTGGAGGCTAACCCTTTCCAGGGGTTTTTGTTAAAATGAAAGAATGTGTTGTGGAGGCTAACCCTTTCCAGGGCTTTTTGTTAAAAATGAAGGAATGTTTGGAGGCTAACCCTTTCCAGGGATTTTGACTCTTTTTTGGGGAAATTATCTCCTAAGAGAATGAATCTTTGGTTTTTGAAGATGTGATTTTGGAGGCTAACCCTTTCCAGGGGTTTTTGTTAAGATGAAAGAATGATTTGGAGGCTAACCCTTTCCAGGGGTTTTTGTTAAGATGAAAGAATGATTTGGAGGCTAACCCTTTCCAGGGGTTTTTGTTAAGATGAATGGCAGAAAGATTATCTAATGAGACTTCTTGTTTAAAGCCCAAGATGAAGGCTGACACTGACTGAGGATAAGCAAACATGGATCCTAGACTCTGCTAAGGAAGATTGATGAGGATAAGGGTGACAGAGACTGTCCATGTCTCTCATTCCAAAAGGTGTACTCAATGTAAAATTGAGACAATCTTAGCTTGTTTAAAGTCTGGTTTAAATTGGAAGAAACTCACCAGGGTATGTTAAAAGGTGACTAAAGACCTGTTCCTATGTTTATAAGAAACCTGGTGGGTCCTTGTATACAAGCTCAAGAGGAAGCTGGAAATGCTTTTAAGAAGCCTGTGAGTCCTTGTACAAAGCCCAAGAGGAGGCTAATCGAGGGTCATCGAGGGTCCTTGTTATAGCACAAGAGAAAGCTATGTAGTTTTGAACTTATTTTGGCTTTAAGCAAATGGGTAAGAGGTTTCACCGGGAATAATTCCTCTTTGGGTGGATGTGCCCTTTTTTTTTGGATTCTAAGGTTTTTGCCAAGATGTTTCACCAGGAATAATTCATCTTGGGGGTTTGAACTACAGATCTCTAATTAGGAAAGAGCCTTCACCGGGAAGACATTCTCATCCCTAGGTCATATTCCTATAATATATATATAGTTTAACTGTCCTAGGGTTTATACTCAAACGTAGTTCTAATATATATATAAACAGTTCTATATTTGACAATAATTTAAAATAAAGACTGTAAATTGAAAGCTTGTAAAGCCTAACCTGGATGGAGTGGAGGCCTTTGAAGAGGTATGTACAGAGCCTCAACAGTAATTGATGGATAACAGTTGAATATATATGATAAACAGTTAATGGTTTTTTTGAAAACAGAAGAAGTGAAGATGGACAAAGGTCACATAGGTATCTGAAGAGTTTCACCGGGAATAATGCCCTTCAAATACCAGAAGAATGTTTTGAAAACAGAAAGGAGATTTTGAAAATACAGTTTTGAAAACAAGCTAAGAAGAGAAGAAGGTGTTGGGACTTACACTCTATTAGAGGCCCACTTGAAAATGATTCACTGTTATGAGAAACAGTTGAAAATGATTGAAATGATATAAGGTTTTGTTGTTTGAAAACCTTAATCGTCTGTTTGATCGGAGATTGAAAACAGTTTTGCAAATTGACGAAAGTCAACTTAATTAAGGTAAAGATAAAATCTATACCTAATTAAGACCTAAATAATTAGGGTTTTATCATAAAATTATTCACAAAGTAATTAGGTTAAAACAAAATGAAAATATATATTTTAAAGTATTTAAGAAAACATTTAAAACATACTATTTTAAACCTAATTAAAATACATAAAATAAATAATATTTTTATGATTTTTTTTATTATTCACAAAATAGGTATATTAAATAACAAGTGTGTGAAAAATGAAGTGAAAATGATTTAATTTGATAGGTTTATTAATTGTGTGAAGTTTGTATAAAAAAGGAATGAAAATGGGTGCTAAAAAAAATTGGTTTGGCCCTAGAGAGGTTCGAACCCACGCCCTTCATGATCACATTTCAAAACTTAACCAACTGAGCTGCGCGCGCAGCTTGTTAACTATATACACTCAATATATTATATTTTCAGATAAGCCAGGAAATTCAAATTTTACGCGTGCCATGTTCATCTTCTTCCTCGAGCTTCAGATTTTCAAATTCCTAACTCTCTGGTTTCTCAACTAAATGGCATGATGTAAACATCAATCTCACTCGTTTTTGGACAAGGAACATGATCATGGGCTCAAAATTCATTTATTCTAAGTGTAACTAACGAATTTCATCATGAACACGAAGAACATATAAACCCTAATTTTAAAATTAAATGATGCACAAGATGAATAAATGAATGATGATAGAGGGTTTTCAATCCTCTGATGATGCTGAACAAGATAGAATCGAGCTTTACCACAAAGAGTGCTTAAATTAAAGAGGTGGAGTTCAGAAACTTACCTCTGAAAATGGAGGTCGTGAGGATGGTAGAGAGCACATGGGCTTGTATGAATGATCCCAAAAGCTTCCTTGTGACTCAGTGATGCTAACTGGATGTTTATTGTAACTTCAATTCTCCTGAATTGCTCTATGGACATCCCTCGATTTGAGCTTCAAGTGAACATGGAGAGTGATGATTCTTGAGTTACAGACGAGCTGCAGTCATCTGGATAGCTCCACTACCTCCTATGGAACGTGCCTGGATGCTTAACCTTGCTTGGAGCCTTCTGAATTGCTCTATGGACCTCCAACTGCAACAGCTCCAAAGTGAGAGTAACAATGGCGTTCCTCCACTTACAGAAGTGATCCAGGTTCTTGGATCACCTCAAATGAACCTCCTTGAGATGTTAGAATGCTTACTTTCCAAAGATAAGCTCTGGTTTGAAGAAAACGATTCTTCTTGCCAAAGAACTTTGAAAAACAATAAGCATGAGAAGAGAAAGAGAAAGCAAGGAATATGGTTGCTTTGGTGTGTTTTTCTACTGAGGTATGCTCTCCTATTTATAGGCAAATGATTCAGTACTGATTGAGAGAGTGAGCTTGCTTAGTGAAGTGAATTTGGTTTCTTAGCCATGAAGAAATTTCAAAGAATATCCAAGTGTGATCATTGCATTTTCGAGCCAGCTCCCTATCCATTGATTCTATCTGATCTTAGGGAACATTTCAGATACAAAGTGAGCTCTAATTGGTTGGTGAGAAGATTCCTTGGGTGATTCATCAATTTGCCATAAATTCTCAAATGTAATCATTACATAATCACATGTTCTTGTTTTAGGAATCTTCCTCAATTATCATGGCATGGTGAAAATGAATGCATGGCATGTTTTCAGATGTGTTATGGGTCGTGTAGCATCCATAATTGAGGTCATATGCACAAAATTGCAAAGTTCCAAAATGATGCATGACCTATAATTTCACTTCATGAGGCCAACTTTGAACAAGCATAACTCCTAGCTCAAAATGAATTTGGAGAAGGTTGAACACAATTTGGAAAGCCCTAAACATCTACTTCAAATCATTAGTTTGGAGTTTCTTCAGAATCCTTTGGCAAATTTGTGAAAAATGAGGACAAAGTTGGAAGAAAACTAGGTTAAAACACTTAGAAAATTTTCTAAGTGTTTATGACCTAAAACTTCAAAATTTCCAAAACTCTTAAATGATTGATCTTTTGAAAAAAGTTCCATTGTAAGATGTTGTTTTATTTTGCAAGATCTACAACTTTCATGTTGGAAGTTTTTTGAGTTGTGTAGGTGAAATTTTGAGTTCCCATAATGCCCTTAAAAACCCTAATTCCCGACTTTTTGCTCCTTGAAGATTCTTCTTGAATTTCTTTGGTCAAATGACTTTAATATCCATATATTGATGATATTGATCCTTGAAAGTCATGGTTTGACCAAAAATCTTAAAAGTCAAAGGTGATCCCATACAGTTGACTTTTTCCAGATAAAGTGAGATTTTGGACTTTTGTGTAGAATCAAGATCTTCTCCTCAAATGAGTGATGTAAATGGGTTATATTGAGGTGGTAGAGGTTCTTGAATCATGTCTTGAGTTTTGGATCCATGCCCTGATTAAAAGTCAACTATCCTGGTGAATTAGGTCAAAAACCCTAATTGTCGACCAGATGAAAATGATGACTGTAGACTTTGAATTGAGGTGTGATGTCCAGTGGATCTTGTTATATGAGCTATTTGAAGATGATTGATGTCTTTGAATGATCCCCTGGGGCTTTTTAGGGTTTCCCAAAGGTGATCCCTGATTTTAGTCCTTGATAGGCTAAAAAACCCTAGTTTGGTGACCTGAGTAAACCTGTACTCAGATGACTGGGTGTCTAATCAATCATAGGTGAATATAAAAGTGAAGATTTTGAGTCCTATGATTATGTTAGAGACCAATCCTTCTATTGATTGATCCTTTGCCTGAGTTTTCTTGTCTTTGAACATCCTTGATTAAATGCCAGATGAAGAAGTGACTGCTCTGGGTACTTGCTTTGACCTGATGAAAATCCTGAAGATATGTCATCTCAGGGGGGTCAAAATTTAGGGTATGACACCAGTCATAGAATTTGTATGGATTAACAAGTCAAAATATTGTTGTTTCAACAAAATTCACGGTCATAACACCAACGATTGCATCCATCTTAAACATGCGATTGAAGGGCTTATGAAAAAGGAGCGATTGTTTAAATATACCAATGATGGTAAGAGGGGACGAGAAGAATCCCCAGAGAAGAAGTAGTCACCCAGGAAGATGGTTAAAGTCGTAGCCGGTGGGAAAGGAAAAGATATATACTACAAAGAATATGAATGACATAAGGGTAAACATCAATATGTTACCTTTATAACTGAGGGGCCCCTTCAGGTTAAACCATCTGTCCAAGAGCACGTTGAAGAAGAAAACTTATGACTGTCAACAAAAAGGAAAGAAGTACATGACCACCAACCTAGGAAGGTAGATCCTTAAATTCCGAGATAACGAGAAGGTTGGGGGATCCCCAAACGAGATATTCCTTTTAGTAATAACAATTATTATCTCCAACTTTGATATCATGTCAGTCCTCTTCGAGAAGATAAGGTAGAATAAAGAAAAGTTGTTATCATAATATGGATTAGACTTATAAGCCTTTAACGGTACACTAACTTGTCCTTGGGGTACATAGAATTGACGGTTACCCTAAAGGAAGAACGGAATACCAGAACCATCGATTCTCATTTCTTGGTCAACCTATGTCGAAGCGTCTACAACTACATTCTAGACTAACCCTTTACGGTGACACTGGACATAGTAGCTGTCCCGGTTCATATAATGATAAAGTATCATAATGTACATGATGAGGCAATCACTATTAGCGCCAACTTATAAAGAGAAAAGAGAATTTACCAAGCTTTACAACCGGATCACAAGGATGGCGGGGCTACTACATTGGAAATCGATATGGTCTCACTAATTGAGTAGCTTAAGGATATGGTTATTCACCTTCCAACCAGGGAAGCACAACAATCCAAGTTGATGAAAAAAGTGGCTAACTTGAAGGAAAGAAGGTGACACCATCCCTCATAGAGAACAAGCAGTGGAGAGAACACATGGCTATGTTAAATTTGATATCCCCTTTATTGTAAAATAAAAATCATGGCATACATAATGTATTATGAATATTGAAGTAAATAAAGAATATTTCATTAAATTATCTTTTCCCTTTTTATAACAAAAGGTAGCGATGAATCTGGGGTACGACTAGAAGACTGTGGCCCCATTACAAAGACTCAAGGATGTTTTTATAAACGCTGATGGTATATGACTAAAGCAATAGAAATCCCGTAACAACTATATACAAGCACGACCAAAGTGAGCTTCAAAAATGATGAATAACCGACCTGACACCTCTTGGTGGCTAGCCACTCTAGATGTCGTGATATATCTGCAAATTCGTCAACTGTAAGTTTTGAGTGCGCAACCTAAGAGGGGGTTGAATTAGGTTTGACGAAATTTTAGATATTTTAAGTACTTTTATGGTTTCTTGTAATTTTTGGGAATAATGAATAGATAAATGAATAAGAAATAAAAAAGTAAAGTGCAGAAAAGTAAATAATGTAAGGATATATCCTAGTTCTTGTTTCTAAACAAGAGTACTCCAGTCTCCATCATGCCTTACACCAAGACCATTCCTACAATATTTCAAACATAAACACCAAACCTATGGTGGACTTTGAATAAATCGAATTTAAAGGACCTTTTCCAATAATCACCAACACTATGATGATAATCACATAAACTAGAAAGCACGTCACTTTTTGTTTACAATACTTAGAAATCATTTCTATTATTAACAAATGTCACTTTAACTTGGTGATCACACCACTAAAAATAAAAATATTTTTCAATTATATCAAAGTTATGCACAAAGTTTCATTTTAATAGATATATAAACACCTAAATAATTGTTTAAATTATGGAAAATTGAAATATGAAATTTATTGAGAGAGGTTATTTAAAAACTAATGGTATGTTTACTTAAATACATTCCATTATGCCTCTTTCATTTGATAAAATATTTTGGAAAAGTTTCATGATCATTGGCAATGATTTGAAATCATAATGGTTCATATTTTTTAAAATAATATGTTGTTCCAAAAAACCAGTAGTATAGTGGCGCTTTCAAACTTCTACTATTTTGGAACAAATGTGTTGTTTCAAATAGACAATAAAATTGCAACGATTTCAAACTTTCACGAAAAAAGATATTTAAATTCAAATTTCAAACTGCAACTAGTTTTGTTAAGTAGGTTAATCAGATTTGACTTAAAAAGTGCATTGAACCTGACTTAAAAAGTGTTGACAACTTTTTTAAAAAAATGAGCTTTTTATGCTTTTGTTTCATAGATTTTTATGCTTGATAATTTGAGAACTTTAGAGATGAAGATGAGTATTATTTTTTGAGCACCTTAAGTTTATACATAATAAATTACAACTGAATACCTTAGCATCAAGATCAATTTCTTTTACTATAAAAAATATCCACAAACTAATGCATTCTTGATTCGAAACTTTTCTCCTTTGATATTTCTTCATTGATAAAATCTGGTCTTCATCAAAATCAAGCTAAGAATGATGAACATATCTTCTTCACATCAACCTCAAACCAGATTTACACCTGGGAGTATGGGAAGGGGTAACGATCCTTGGTCGGGCACGGTCTCTAGAGACGTCCAATAAACCTCGAGCATAAAACTCAATAAAAGGTCCAAATCCTTGAGATAAAACAGGGACATGAACGAAATTACAAAGTAGGTGCACGTCTAAATAAGATAATACACACACACACACACACACACACACACACACACACACACATATATATATATATATATATACATTGCAGGATGAAAACACCAAGATTACATAAATTTCAATCTCAAACATGTCAGCCATCTAAATAGACTACTTGCCACCCTTCAATGACCTAGCCAAGACGGACATGGGCTCGAGAGATGGGACAAATCAGATAGAAATATTCTACTTACTTAAGTGCAATTTCAATAGCGTCTCCGGCCTTAGAGAAACCATCTTGTAGGGACTTAGCTAGATCCTTACCGAGAGAAAGGTTTTTCTCATGCATGTTGTTAAGGCCAACCTCAATTTTCCTTTGGTTCTATTAAGACTCTTTCAAAGCATTCTCCAGCACCTCGTTCCTTTTGCTAACAACCTTGAAATACTGATTCTCCTCCTCCAAATCTCCATTCTTCTCGACTACTCCTTGAACAAGTCCCTTCACATTTTCAACCAAAAGTTTGGGATACTCAAAGGGTTCCAAAGAAATTTCAATGGCGAGAAATAAGTTGGAAGCATCTTGGAACTCTTTCAAGCATATATTCCTCTAAACGGTAAGGTCATCGACCCATTTCTTCAATCTTTCCCTCTCTAGACAAATACGATTAAACAAGAGAACCTCTTCCCATCTAACATCAACAAAATCTAAAATAGGCGTTGGCTGACGAGCATGGTAAGTTAAATAGGCCAACTCCCTTTAATGTGCTTTATCAAAGAGTCATGATCAGTTAGAGTAACCTTCATCAGAGATTTAAGAATGGAGTTTATTACCCGTCCTCATACCTGGTTGTGATATCAATACAAGGTTCATATCCCTCTGCATATAGGAAGGCCCACTTACACATCTAAGTCCTCTGAGACACTTATGAAGAGGACCCTCATCCCGAGACTATTTTGATTAAATGAGGAGATTTAAGAGTTTCTTCCACCAAGGCATGATCAAGAAATGTTGGGGTCGCATCTCCAACACAGGGAGAAATTGTTTATATAATCTATCTAAAGACTGGACCAAAAGGGTCCCAACAGATCTACCCAAAACAGAAGCTTCGCCAACTGAGTGCATGTTCAAAATTCCAACCAAAACAATTGTGACAAAAATTTCCTTCCTTAACTTTCAGATGGCATCTTCAATATTTGGGGCATTTGTAGAAAACAAAGATATTAAAAGAAGATCGGAAGGAGGAAAGAAGAAGGAAAAAAATTCTAAAGTCACCCGCCAAATATTTTCTTCCTTTCCTCTTTGGATTTGGCATCCACAAGCCAGCGGGTTCGAATGCACCTTTTATCTGGGTCTTGGAAGCTAGATTGAACTAACCCACACCGCTTACATATCCAAGTTCCTGGAAGAAGGTTATTAATTGATATTTCAAATGCAGTTCCTCTTCGAAAAAATCCTCCTCCTAGTAACGGTTCAACCCGACTCCAGTCAAAAAATGACTCTGAGTCCAATATTTATGAAAGAGGTTCATGAATGTAGAAGGGGAACCAAGAACTAGGAGATATATCATAGTGCGAGCCTCCCTATTAAGAGGAACTACTAGAAAGAAGATATTCTTAAAATGTCTCACACTGTCAAAGCAAGTCTCAAACTATTTAACGCTTTTCCTCAGAGAAACCAAGCAAAAACCATTCACAAATTTAGCACCTCTTTGAACTTTGAAGAGGCGAAAGAATAATGTCACAGTTGGTTTAATGCCCTTGTATTCACACCAATGCTAAAAAAAATTATAAACACTCAACTCGCGGGATGGAACTGTGAGGGGGCAATGAGTAAATGGTTCAGAACATTGATTTCAAACTCGTTCAAGGGAGGACGATAACCAATAAAAGAGAACATGAACCCAAGGAATGGCATCACGCGCCCACCTTATTGACCTCATACTCTTTGATCTTCAGTTGGAAAGAAAGTACACCCCAATCTTCTAATGGATCCACGTAAATCATCGCCTGGGCAAAAGCACCACCAAGAGAGAAAACAAAAAAAACTTCTAATTTATTCAAATTTTAACCAAACTCCCAAAATATGTCTACCGAAATTCTTGGTTGAAACAAATGTAATTGTGGATTTATGTGCTTGCGTACTTAGTCAAGACGACGAAGCTCATGGATAGCAAGGATGCAAGTCAACTAGTAGCAGTTTAGTGTTGACGATGAGAACACTTGTAGTCAAGAAACTGCTAAGGATAGCTCAAATGGTCAAGACACACAAGATGGTTGATCAAGCTATCATCCTGAATGAAGAAATCCATCTATTTAAAGTCAACATTATTGTCCAACGAATTCTAATTAAAGACTAAGGTTTCAAGAATCACATGTGGTTTAGCCTGTCAAACTCTCAGATGATGGTAATCAACATGGAGATATCCCAAGACTCATCAAATAGATTTAATACTCTTGTGTGATGCTAAATTCAAAGATGATAATTCCAAGATTTGAAGGTTCATAGTGTGAAAGAGAGGAAGTGTGAAAGCTCTCCTGATCGTGCCCGTCTGAGTGATCAGTTTATTATAAATACATAAGGGCATTTTTAGAAATATTATGGCTAAATCACACACACTAAAAACTTTGAGAATCCTCTCATTTTTTAAATTAAATTGCCAAGATTTTTTTAGGCCTAGCTAGTTGATTAGCAGAGTGTTTAATTGATGGGAGACCTTTTGTACCTGTCTAATCGATTAAATACTTTGGCTAATCGATTAGATGATGTCTGATTGAGTCTATAATCAATTAGTATGGTCTGTTAATGGTTGATAACAACTTTATATGAAAACCTTCTATTTTGGGCCACAACAATCGATTATTTCAAGTGCCAAATCGATTAGTCGAATAAATTAGAGCATTCATTTGGCCCATGGATTGTTTCCAAATTTACACCTCGTCTCCCTAAATATTTCTTACTTTCTCACATATTTTAGCCATAGTACTTTCTGAAGTATTATTTAGTCTAGTGAAGAATATTGTTCTGGGTGAGGGTCAAAATGTAAATTTACCAAGAGTGAAGTTTCTCTTGAGTAAACAATTCTTTCATAGGAATTTGTTATTTTTGGTCTTTATCTAAACCATTTAAAAACTCTTGTTTGTATTCGGGGATTGTCTTTGAAAATCGCGATCCAACTTCTGAGTTTCTCCATAGAAGAAAAACTCTCTTTTGGTTCATGAGGATGAGCCAGTGTAAATCTCCACTAAGATTCTTGAGCCTAGCCTGGTTAAAGGCTCTATCAGTTCGAGATCAGCTCGGTGTAAAATCTCACTTGGTTTATGGGTTCAACCTGTTGTAAAAACTTAGTAGGTTCGAGATCATCCTGGTACAAATCTCAGTTCGGTCTGTGCTCAGATTGTATAAAACTCCGATTTAGTTTGGAGGATAGCCAACTCAAAACTTTGTTTTGGTTCGAGATTTACCTGTGCAAAATCTCTGTTTGATTTGAAGACTAAAAACTTCAAGCCTTGTTTGTTGTTTGGTTATAAGTTATCTTGATACTTCATTTCCTTGTATAAGGGAGTTCATGGGCATAACCTTCAAAAGCTCTCAAGCATAGTCGATACACTCAATATCAATTCTTGAAAACAATATTAGGCCTCCTTTTCAAAACCTATATAAATCTCAATGTATTTTCTCTTCCCTCATCTATTTTATTTTCCAGTTATTTTCTTTACTTTGAATTTTTGCCGCATATTTTCAACTGTTTTATCAAATGATTTTGTTTTAAACCATCATTTTTCAAACTTCCATAATTCACCCCCTCTTGTATATGGAGTCACATGTTCAACAATATTGACTATGATTAAGTATGTTAAGAAGTGAATTCAGGTACGATGAGGGAGGCAAACGAGTTCAAAGTACCAATTATTCCAGAAACCCTAAAATAGATCAAACGAAAAAGAGATCATAAATCTCAAAAGTAAGAACCCATAAGCTCAAACAAGGGATTAAGTATAAAGATGAAATTGACAAACGAAAAATTTTCACGCACAAACCAATGCTCATCCAAGGAGGTCTTTCGAAAAGAAGGTGAAAGAATGAAGAACTTGCTTGTATAAAGTTAATGATAGTCGGTAAGAATGAAGAATGAATCTTCAAGTACCTTGTATTCTCCCTAAGAAAGCTGAGGACCGTATGATCACTCCCCACCATCAACGGTTGACATCTGCCCAAAACTGTTAGAAAAACATTCAAGTACCCTTCATATAGGTGGAGCGTCGTTGCTAGCTAGAGTGGGGATACATTTCAATCATCCTCAATGCCTCACAATGCCACGTAAGAACATTGTTCAAATTCGCTGATGCCTAAGGAAAGCCACCTTTGGTCAGAGATTTTCACACTATGATCTCATGGCCGGGAGAAGTCATCCATAACAGAAGACAATGGCTTAGAAAGAAAATGTTCTAGCTAGGCTAGCCAAAAGGCCCGAAAAGCATAAAGACCCAACATGCAAAATGAGGCAAAGCAAGACGAGGATAAACTAATTATATGCCTCGCACAACCTAGATCACCTCACTTGCAAAGCTCATCCTCGCTATTCAGGTCCATCTAAATGCCCCTGCATCTTACGCCCCCTCTCACATTTCAATTGCTAACTAACGCTCCTATTTAAAGGAGTTACAGGACCATTTTTCCAGGTACGAATTACATTACCCCTTGACATTATATTTCTCATTCTCTTACTGACTAAGACATTAGAGTGTTAACCTTGTAGATCAACCCTTCTCCTCTACATCGAAATCTTGGACCACCGCAACACTGCATCAGTTCAATCACTCTGATCACCTTTTCATTCTAGAATGGAACATTGACATATAAATCACATAAGTATTATTCTCGTAACTTATTCTATCAAACATATGTCCTTACAAGATAGCTAGTCTATTATTGCGCTCTTTTGGACCAAACACATACTCAAAAATTATGACCGGAGAAATTCCCTCACTAAACAACCATATACATCATAAGAAAACAATTAAATGATGTAACTTATAATCTAAATTACATAACTTATTCCATTAAACAAATGACATTACTAGGAAGTTGTTCGATTATCTTCTAACTAAACACATTCTAAAATAAATCGGTTGGAAAATTTCTAACTTTAAACGACGACAAATGTCATAAGAACAAACATAAATGTTGGGATAAATAATCTAAATCACCCAACTTTAATTTTCATAATTTATTTAACAAATTTTTCATAAGGAATACTAGAAAATAAATAATTAAGAATATAGTATTTAGTAAGGAATTTATTTCTTAAAAATTAACAATATTTATTAATTTTTTTTATGCTTGTAAACAACTTCAAAATGCACTTTTTATATCTAAAAATAGTTGTCAATTAAAAATACTAACGTAATATATTTTCCCCACTAAAAGCATTTACAATGAGGATTTTTTTTACTATCTTTTATATATCATCAATAAAAAATTAATTGTACTAAATAATTTATAACTTCCTTTTATAATACACATTAATTATATTTATTTAATATATATGAAAATATAAAAATAACATATAAGTGAAAAATAGAAAGAATAAAATTTTAAAAATAAAGTAAATTTCAATAGAGAGAATTTATTCAAATAGATTTAAATAATTTTTTTTTTAATTTATCTCTATTTCTTTTCTTAGTCTTGGTCTTAGTCTATGTTTCTATCTCTTTTTTATGTTTTTTTTTTTAAATTAAAAAATACTTAGGAGAGAGGTAAATTTAAAAGAGAATTGAAACATAAAAAGAAAATAATAGTTAAATAAGTAATCCAATTTTCCTTTTTTTTAAAGAGAAAGTGTTGTTTATTTCTATTTATTTATTACTTTAGAATGTCACTATTCACATCAATCTAATTTATTCTTTTCTATGAATACTATTTTATTATTTCATTACGGAGAAGACTTAGATATAGTTTCCTATATGTTATAAGGGGTGGCAAAATGAGAGGTAGTTCGTCGGCCGGGCCTGCACACTCGTCAAAAAACGACGGGTTTGGTTGGGATTTTGAGTCCATCGTCTACCAAAATTCGTCCTGCCAAAATACGCCGTCCGCCTAAGCTCGTCCCGCCAAAGTCCGCCTGCTAAAGTCCGCCTGCTAAAGTCCGCCTCATCTATCCATTAAGCTCGTCTCACCTTAAGTCCGCCCTATTTTAATTAATTCTAGCAATTCAAATTTTTGATGATTTTATTTTATACATTTATTTGTAAATATATGCAATTTTTTTAAGTAAAATTTGTTTAAAAGATGTTTTATAAAAAATTATTTTAAAAAATAAGTGAAAAACTTAATTGAAAACTAAAAAAAAAATACTATTAATCTATTAAAAAATAAAGAAAAATAAATAAAAAAAACGGGTAAGCCTGCGCTCGCCAACTCGCCACCTTAGCGGGGCGGCTATGAATTTTATGTCCATTTTACTTTGCGGGCATGCCCTCCCTACTCACGTTTTGGCGGACTTTAAGCGGGGCAGGACGGGCGGCCTATTTTGCCACCCTTAGATGTCATTTATATAATTTTTTAATGAAAATATGATAAATGTATACTTTCCTCTTACAAATACAAATATGTAATTTTCTCATATTTTCACTCCTTAAACGATATTAAAATACATTTGTAACAAATAACATAAACCACACTATTAAGGTAATTTCCCCTTTTATTATTATGTATATATTTAAATTCTCCCTATTTATATTTTTCTCAATCTTAAATTTTAAAAATTTTCTTATGTAATGAAGAAATAAGAAAAGTGCATATGATAAAAGAAATAATTTGGAATAAAATATTTAAAAATAAATAAATATCTTTATATATAAATTATTGGAATAAAATTTAATTTTTTTTCAATGTTTAGAACATAGAAATAATCTATTTTTTAAAAATATTAAATAATTAAATATACTAATATATTAAAAATTAAATATACTAATATATTAAAAATTAGTTGTTTTTTCAATATATATATATATATATATATATATATATATATATATATATATATATATATATATATATATATATATATATATATATATATATAAAGAATATTCAAAACTATTTTAATTTAAAAAACAATTAACGTTACTAATTGCTTAAATTCTTTAATACATAAAACATCAAAAATAATCTATTTTTTTCTAAAATATAATCAACATTTAGATTTTTTCAAAGTATAAAACACATTCATATATATGTTTTTTCTCTAAAAATAATTAACAATAATAATTAATTAATATTTGAATGTTTTTAATATATAAACCATATGGAATTGAAATAATCTATTTTTTAAATACAATCAACAATTAAGTTTACTTAAAATTTTGAGTTTTTTTTAAATATATAAAGCATACTTAAAGATCTAATTTTTCTCTAAAAAATAATTAATAACACTAGTTGATTAAAAGTTTAATTTTTTTAATATATAAAGCATGTCAAATAATATAATTTTTTAAAAATAAAACCAATAATCAAATATACTAATTGATTAAAAATCATTATTTTTCAATATATAAAGCATAATCAAAGATCTTTTTTCTATGTACAGAATATTTAACAATACTAATTGCTTAAAAATTTTAATATTTATTTTATTACACAAAACCTACAAAGTAGTCTATCTTTTGTAATAGATCTATAAAATAATATGTTTTTTTACTTTTTTTTGTTGAATTTTTTATTAGATATATCATGAATGTATTTCCAAACAAATCATAATTTTATATGCTTTACTTATTAAAAAAATCAATTTTTGTTCATTTTTTTTCTATATATTTTTTAATATGTGTATTTTTTTTAATTTTATTATTAAATTAATTTAATGAATAAAATTTAAAATTGAGAGATTGAAAAAAAAAAGTTGAATAGAATCCAAATTGTGATACAATGATTATATTCTCAAATATTTGTCAATATATATGATACAAAAAATATCAGAAACTAGCCGCTTAGAATAAACCTAAATTCAACCAGATAGGATTCGGAATCAAAAGCGAAAAGGACCACACTCCTCTCTCAAAGTTCAAAGTACGTCACATTCTTTTTGCTTATTCCATTTTTTTTTCTGCTTTTTCATCACATTCTTTATACCTTAAACTAAAAAAAAATGAATTTTTCTGCTTAAAAATCGTTTTTTTATCGTTAATTTGGATATAATGATATCAGTTTTGTAGTAATCTTGAATACCCATTTACAGTTTCACCTGGGTTGATGATATTGTTTATTTTGATTTTTAACGTTTTGTTGTTTGTTGTTTTGTTGTTTTGCTTTTGAGTATGAGGCTGTGTTGAACTTGCATGTGTGCTGAGTCAGTGCTTGTGTCTGTTAGTGGTGTGAAATTATTGTTTCTTTAGGTTTTGGTTTTTAATTCTTTATGTTTTTTTTGCTGTTGCTGCTTTTTGGTTTTTCCTTGGAAAATTCTATTCTATTGTGTTAGGTGTTAAAACTTGGTGTGAGTGAATGTAATTTATTTCTGTTACCTAATCATTTGTGTAGTTTAGATGTTTGTATTATTGTCTATATGTCAATTGGTTCATTGTACTTGTGTTGATTAATGATATTCACCACCTTTTTTATCTTGCTCTCTGCTATTTGTTACTTGATTATGCAATTTTCTTATGTGCTTCAAGGATTCGAATAATTAAAGTTCGTATTTTTTCCCTCTCTTTGTATGTATTTTATATCTTGTAAAAGGGTGCTGGATTTTCTTTCTGTGCAAGGCTATGTGTTTCAGATTTGTGCATCTTTTGTTTGATCTGCTGTGTTTTGCTTTGTTTTAACTTTGAATAGTATTCAATGTAGATTGACCTTGTTGATGTTGTTTGTGGCTGCTTTGTTTCTTTCTTACTATGCATTGAAATTGAATGAATGATTTGGTGACTTTGGTTCATATTGATGTTGAAGAAGTATTGATGTCGGAAGCATGTTTGTGCTCATAAATGTTAAGAAACTGATGACAGTTTCGGTCCTTAGTAGATTGTTGAGTTAAATAACTGCTGTCTTACGCACCATACCCACCGTGTTGTCGTCTCTGTCATCTCTCTGACTTTCTGTGACTGAATTGTGCCGGGTGTGTGTGACTATTGCTTTGCCTTAAGTTTCTGTGTTGTGCCGATTATTAGCATTAAATAGACCTCAGTTTTTTTTTGGTCAAGGCCTGATTTTAGAGCTGGTCTGAGATCTCATTAAGTGTTGGGCTCACTCTGGGTAGCAATTCTTTAAACATCTCAATTTTCATCATTTGATCTCTGTGCGTAAGCAGTTGTTTGAATTTCTATGACCATCAAACGGTGAAAATATAAGTTTGTTTATTGAAATCGATAAGTTTTGATGGCTGATGTAATAATTTGTTGTTTCTGTTTATTGTTTTGTGTATTCTGGTTTTTATCTGACTCAAGAAACAACCATTTATAATATATTGCAGATGGATGCGCACGGCTCGGGGAACAGTCAAATAATTGAAATCAGTGTAGATCTTAATGATCCAGGAAGGAAGATTTGTGGGGAAGCACCGTGTGGATTCTTAGATGCTGGATCCATCTCTCTGGATTCCAAAGAACGTTCAACTTCCATGCGGAAGCTTTTGACGGCGGTGATCCTGTGCGTCATTTTCATGACCGTTGAACTAGTTGGTGGTATCAAAGCAAACAGTCTTGCAATATTGACTGATGCAGCTCATCTTCTTTCTGATGTTGCAGCTTTTGCCATCTCCTTGTTTTCTTTATGGGCTGCGGGATGGGAAGCTACTCCTCGTCAATCGTACGGGTTTTATAGAATAGAGATTCTCGGCGCTTTGGTTTCTATCCAATTGATATGGCTGCTTGCTGGGATTATTGTATACGAAGCCATAGATAGACTCATTACTGGTTCTAAAAATGTGGATGGGTTTATAATGTTTCTAGTCGCTGCATTTGGTCTTGTGGTTAACATAATTATGGCCGTGTTATTAGGTCACGATCACGGTCATGGCCACGGTCATGGTCATGGTCACGATCATGGCCATGACCATGGACACAGTCATCATGGCCACAGTCACGGACTTACAGTTTCTACTCATGATCTTACAAAAGACGAGCACCATCATCATACTCACGACAACGCCACTCACCATGACGACGAAAATCATTCAAAAGCTCAACACAATCATAGTCACGAAGATCACATTCACCATCACACCGACGAAGGTGTTACCGAACCACTTCTCGCCGAATCAAAAGACAAGCCCAAGAAGAAGAGAAACATAAACGTGCAGGGCGCTTATCTCCACGTACTCGGTGACTCCATCCAAAGTATCGGAGTAATGATTGGAGGAGCAGTGATATGGTATAAACCAGAATGGAAAATAGTCGATTTAATTTGCACTCTCATCTTTTCAGTAATTGTTTTAGGGACAACAATCAACATGTTGCGAAACATTTTGGAAGTTCTAATGGAAAGCACACCTCGAGAGATCGATGCTACTCAGCTTGAAAGGGGGATATTAGATATTGAAGAAGTAGTGGCTGTTCATGAGCTGCACATTTGGGCCATTACAGTTGGGAAGATTTTATTAGCATGTCATGTTAAAATCAACCGCGATGCTGACGCAGACGTGGTGTTGGACAAAGTTGTAGACTACATCAAAAGGGTTTATAACATCAGTCATGTAACTATACAGATAGAGCGCTAGTTTTATTCCCTTGTTTTTTCTATTGATTGTTATGATGACAGGAATTTTCAGGTTAGACTAGTTGCTACTATTGTGTTTCAGGAACTCAATTCTCTTCATGACAATAATAATACTTCCTTACTCTTATTACTACTTGTTTAAGAGTGTGGATTGAGCATTGCTTATTTGCATGCCAAATTTTTTCATCCATGTGATCTTATTGTTAAATGCTTCATGGCCACTTGGTTTTTTTTTCTTTCCACCTTCTTGATTTGCAGGTGTTGTGGTCCCAAAACAGGCCCAAATATCATTCCACAAGCTGCCAGGAGGTTTGGAACCCAATTCATAAACTTCCAAGTTCCAATAGAAATTTGTTGATTAGCATACATATTTCAAAACACGGATACTAGAAACACGATACTGACACATCGACACTGGTTTTAATTTAAAAAAAGTAAATAAACTATACGTAATCACAAATATAATTATCAATTTTAAACACTGACACTTTTTTTTTTGGAAGCGTATTACACATTTTTTGAAACAAAATACACATTTTTAGAATAATTCCCTCATACTTTTGGTCATTAACTTACTCGTGGAAGTCTCTATCAATGTTTGTCAGGCATAACCTTTGCCTCCTAATGTAGGATCTTTCTATGATTTTGCTATTATGATTGATTTGGCATAAGCTTTGCCTCCTAGTGTAGTAGGATTTTTCTATGATTTTGCTATTATGATTGATTTGGCATAAGCTTTGCCTCCTAGTGTAGTAGGATCTTTCTATGATTTTGCTATTATGATTGATTTGAATCTTCTTAGAATAAATTGATAAATCAATAATGCATGGGATATCAACTATTGATTAATTTATCAACTAATATCTAATGCATGGGATATCAACAATTGATTAATTTATCAACAAATGATATTAGTGTATACTCTCTCTCTCTCTGTTTCTTTTTAATCGTCATTTTTTTTAAAAAAAATTATGTTTATTTATTTAATTGTCACTTTCAAAGGTTAAAATAGTAATATTTTAGTGTTTTGTCAAAATTATTCCTAATATTTGTTATGGAGTGAGAAAAAAAGTAAATTGAAATAATGAATATTTAAGGGTATTATTGGTAAAATGTAAATTATTGTTTAAAAAGCAACAATAATAATTATATTTATAATATAAGAAAATTAATGGCTGTGGAAAAGTCTACAATACCCTTATTTGTTTTTTTGCCACCACATTAAAATTGTCCTTATTTGGTCTTTGCACAATAAAGTTCTTAAATTTATTATTAAAATAATACAACTCTCATATTTTATTAAACTTACCAAATCTTCTCTTTCATCACTTTCTCACTTCTTTCTACCACAATTTCCTTTGTATACGAAAATTTACTATTGAGCCAAATATTTTTGTAAATAATACGTAAACAAAAATAATTTTTTCACAGAAAAAAATTTATTATTGATCTATATATTTTTATATACGAAAAATAATATTTATAATCCAAATAATTTTTATTAAAAAATTGTATACGGAAAAAAATCTATAATTGATTTAAATATTTTTATATACGAAAATTTACTATTGATCCAAATATTTTTGTAAATGATACCTAAACCAAATTAAAATTAGTACACGAAAAAAATCTATTATTGATCTATATATTTTTATATATGAAAAATGATATTTATGATCTAAATATTTTTTATTAAAAATGGTATACGGGAAAATCTACTAATGATCTAAATATTTTTATATACGAAATTTACTATTGATCTAAATAATTTTGTAAATGATACCTAAATAAAAATGAAGTCTGTATACGGGAAAAAATCCTTTTATTGATCTAAATATTGATCCAAATATTTTTGTAAATGATACCTAAACCAAATTAAAATTAGTACACAAAAAAAATTATTATTGATCTGTATATTTTTATATACGAAAAATGATATTTATGTTCCAAATATTTTTTTATTCAAAAATGGTATACGGAAAAAAAATCTACTATTGATCTAAATATTTTTATATACGAAATTTACTATTGATCCAAATATTTTTGTAAATGATACCTAAACAAAAATGAAGTCTGTATACGGGAAAAAATCTATTATTATTCTAAATATTTTTATATACGAGAAATTGTATTTATGATCAAATATTTTTTATCCAAAAATGGTATACGGGAAAAAATTTATTATTGATCTAAATATTTTTATTTACTGAAATTTAATATTGATCCAAATATTTTTGTAAATGATACCTAAACAAAAATAATATTTGTATACGGAAAAAATCTATTATTTACAAAAAATGGTATTTATAATCCAAATAGTTTTTATTCAAAAACAATATACGGGAAAAAAATCTACTATTGATCTAAATATTTTTGTAAATGATACTAAACAAAAATGAAGTCTGTATACGGGAAAAAAATCTATTATTGATCTAAATATTTTTATATACGAGAAATGATATTTATGATCAAATATTTTTTATTCACAAATGGTATACGGGAAAAAATTTAGTATTGATCTAAATATTTGTATATACGGAAATTTAATATTGATCCAAATATTTTTGTAAATGATAACTAAACAAAAATAATATTTTTATACTGAAACAAATCTATTATTTACGAAAAATGGTATTTATGATCCAAATATTTTTTATTCAAAAATGGTGTACGGTAAAAAATGTATTGTTGATCTAAATATTTTTATATACAAAATTTACTATTAATCAAAATATTTTTGTAAATGATACCTAAATAAAAATGAAGTTTGTATACGGGAAAAAATCTACTGTTGATCTAAATATTTCACTACAAGAAGCTTGACATTTACCAACGGCAAAATTTTGTTGATAAAGGTTCAAAAACCGTTGGTAAAAGTCAAAAAACCTATACCAACGGACGTTTACTTCCGTCAACTATAATTCGCTATACCAACCGCATTTTTCTGTCCCAATAGCTTATACCAACGACAATTTTAGGACTATAGCAACGGATAATATTTTCATTGGTATAGAACAAAATTAGCCGTTGGTATATGTCCTTTTTTTTTAAATTATTATTTTGCTTTTACAAATATTTCTTTTTTATAATTAATATTATTTAAATAATCAAATTTTATATACGAAATAATTTATTATTTATTTAAATATTTTTTTCTTTCCTAACGTTTTATTTAAAATAAATGATGTATTCAAATGCGCGTAACAGAACAGAACCTGTACATATGCACGAGTTTGTTACTAGTTTCTTGGTATGTGTAAAAAATTAAAAAGTGACAATTATAAAGGAACATATGGAATATTTTAGAGTGAACTATTCCCTTTAAAGACTACGCATTGAGATTTCTTTCTGCCACTTATCACCCCATATTTCAATAATATTCATGTTGTCTTTGTAAAAGTGTAAGCCAAAAAATTTGGATAAAGTATTTGATAGAACAATTTAAAAAAGCTGCTGCCAAAAAAATCCGATAGTATATAGGAACAATTTGGTGCAACGATACATTAAAATATTCGAAATGTTTGCTTAGTACTGGATTTTGAAAAAAAATAGAAATTATTGGATATTTTGTTCATGAGTAGCCAGAAGTTATTGGATATTTTGTTCATGAGTGAAAAATATGGTAGTTATAAATCCAAAAGTAGCTATAGATCTTCTACGTCGAATAATGCGGGGTGCATGAAACTGAGCATGGTCGACCGACCGCCTCCTATGAGAATCGGTCGGTGCTACTCTCCTTACCTAAGATGCGACTCCTCTACGTCACCCCCTCTATCTAGCCCACACACAGCAGCTCTATCATGCTGTCTACTAGCAATCGTAACATCTGAGCCTCTGTTCTTCACTCAAATTTTTTAACCTACCAGATTTTTCAAATAATTTGAAAATTATGAACTTTTCAGAGTTTTCAAAATATGTGGTAATGAAGCATACCTTTTCTGGATTTTTCAAAAGATCCGGTAAAAATGCATGCCTTTTCTGAATTTTTTGAAATGCCCAGTAAATATGCATACTTTTTTTCAAAGATGCGGTAAAAAATCATGAAAAATCTGGAATTTTTTTTAAAATACGGTAAAAAATCATACTTGTCATCAACAAAAAATATTCGGTAGTGTCCATGAAAAGTCCAGAAAATTACAGAGCTTTTGTAAAAATTCGAATTTATCCAATAATTTTTGTGAAATGAAATTAAATATTGTATAAGGCTAATATGTTAAAAAAAAGGGGTGTACGGGTGCCAAGTAAAATTTGAGGGGTGGAAGGAAGAAACCTCCTATGTATTCTATTGGATTTTGTTTGAAATTTAATTCGTTTTTTTTAATGGCTTCTCCCACCCTAAGTGGTGGAGAACTACCCTAAAGAAATCTGAAAAACGCTCTTCAGAATTCAGAACTACATTTTTGAACACACTCTTTTCACACCAAAACACGTCTTGAGTGAGTCTCACCCCCTTTTTTCTCAAAATTTAGTATGGAGGTGCATTTCTGGATTCACCCTATATTAGGGGTGGCAAACGGGCATGCCCTCCCCGTTAAGGCTCGCCCCACAAAAGCACGCAAAAAATGGGTCAGGGCGGGTATAGTTGATGATGCTAGCCTAAAACCTAGCCCCCGCCTCGCAAAAAAGTGAGGGCGGGGCAGCGAAAGCCCGCTGACACTTCACCTTTTAAGCTTAAAACGCAAAAACTTATGTAAATGCATGTCCCGCAAAAGCCCGCGTAGAAATAGGGGCGGGCCAAACACATTAGAGAGTGATGGCCTAAACTCTTAACCCACCCGATTCTAAAGTGCAGGCAAAACGGGCATGTGCCCACACTTTTTTGTGGGGCAAGACAAGGTTTTAGGCCCGCTCCCTTTAATGTATTTGCCCCTCTCTGCCTCGTTTTTTGCAGGCTTTTGGGGCCAGAGTTTTTTCATACAATTTTACTATTTTTAGGCCTAAAAGATTCAATCCCCGCGAGCCTTTCCTGCCTCGCCTTCACTTTTTTGCAGGGCGGGGCAAGGTTTTAGACCCGCACTCTCAATTATGTCTGCCCGATCCACCCCATTTTTTGTGGGCTTTTGTGGGGCGGGCCTAAAAGGGGCAGGCATGTCCGTTTGACACCCTACCCTACCCTATATGCACCCTAAATCCCACATACAATTTATCGAGAATTTAATTACAAAATACCAATCACTTAAGGTGTCACACACAATAAAATATAGACTTCTTTGTAATATGGGTTAAATCACCATATTTAAAACCTGACATCACATGCGTGGCCTTCACTTAGGGTATCATCGCATCAGAATTAACATCAAATCAATTGAATAAAACATTTCATTTTATGACATTTAGCCTCATAACTTTAATTTCATAACATAAAAAGGAGGAGTTGTAATATTCTACTCTCAACAGCTTTGACATCTCAACAAAAACATAAATAGTAAACTTCAACAAAACAAAACAAGTGAAAGAAAATGTTCTCATCCAGATATTACATGATCAGAGCAACACCCTACTAATAAAATGACAAACTAATCAAAATCACTCCAAGAGCTCTCTTCCACTTACTTCAGCAAATGCTACTCTTAAGTATTTGCAAGTTGTCCATGGTGGACAACATCAAAGCAAAGGGGGTGAGAATATATTCAAATAATAAACGGTGCATAAAACAATCAGGATAAATTCATACACTACAAGGTCATATACAATTCAACATGCACCTCGATATCCTGTATTCACATCTCACCCACAATGTAATTTAACTCATACAATTCATACAAACTTACTTATAATCATACTTTCAACTCATCATCATGCACAAAGACACATTCACATATTTTATTTATGTAATGCGACTCATGACAACAACTCGACTCAACATTCATGTGGTACCATATCATCAAAAAGTTCCTTAGCGAATCGGATTCACCTTACTCGAACCCCGAATCCACCCTGCTCGAATTCGGGACTAGTCACCAATCCACCCTGCTCAGATTGCAACTTGCCTCTTTCACCAACATTAACGATATCATGAATGCATGTCAAAACACGTCAATGCAACATCAATATAATATTGAAAGTCCCCTCCTGACAATAAACAAAACATGCATTGACCCAACAATAATAGTCTTCCTTACTTAAACTATTACTCACCAATCACAACAATATCAAAATTATTCTCAACATGATAACACAACAACATCATAATCATCATCAACATCATACACAACGACATGATAATCATGATTAACGTCATACACAAACGAAAACACATACTTATCACAATTCATAATCGTTTAACAGAACAACATCGTCATCATACGCAACCATTAACTAATGTTATGACAATCGACAAACAACATCAACAACAACAGCTCAATAATTACATAATCATAGACATTCAATCATGTCAATTCATCATAACATCAATATTTCATTATGATAACTCAATGGTTCGCTAATCGATCAGACAAACCATCATAAACATTCCTACGTTAGACATCTGACTACCACTTAATTATTTCACCAAGCACTGCCATGCTATAGATTCTGAGCGTTATTTTTTTAACGCTTCAAACGAGGCGTCATTTGGACGTACGGATCAAAAGTTATGGCCAAAATGTCGAACAATGCAATAAAGATCAAAACAGAAAAATTCTAAAAAAATTTGGCCTAACGACAATCGATTGTCATAAGATTACAATGGATTCTCATCAATCACTACAACAAAAATGGGTTTAGGCAACAACGAAAAACCGTCCTTTAAAGTTAAAAAACCGCGGCCTAAGGCTTTAGAGGACGGTTTAACAGGCGTGGAATAAACAGCCGTTGCCTATTCATTTAGAGCGCGGTTTTTTTATTTTTACCCACGGATTCTGAACACCGTCGCCTTAATTATCAAAAGACAACGGTTTTACCGCCTATATGGTCCTACCCGGCTCGAGGGATTAGTCTCTGCAGTTGCGCGCAGAGGATACCCCGGTTTATACCAAAAAAAAAAAAAAAAAATTGGAAAAGTCCACGGTTTTAAATAAGCAACGAATAAAAAACGTTGCCTAGAAATGAGAACAAATCATAAATACTAAATCTTGCAACACTTAAATTTATATGTAACTTCATTGTTAAACACCATAAAATTTTTATATATATATATATATATATATATATATATATATATATATATATATATATATATATATATATATATATATATATATATATATATATATATATATGAAATTCTAGTACTATAGAATCTCTTTTCGGCAACCATGGAAACAATGGCAGTAGAACTGTAGAAGAACGTGATAAAAGAAAACCTTTATACCATTTAAATTTTGTGTTAACAAAACAACAAAGGTTGTAACATCATTCATTCGTACAATAATTAAAAACATAAATTTCCCATTGTTAAATTCCATTTATTTCAAAAACAAATTAGAAGAATTTTGCTGAACATATATAGTTACATTAACCCACTGAAGATGAAATAAGTAGCTCTATATCCTCCTTGTTTTGGATAATCCACTTCTTGGTACTCAACATCTGGAATCAATCATTTTTGGAATCCCTGTATTTTAAAATCAACACATAAGTATATAGTTTTGAAAAGGGGGTTACCCAAGAAAAAATTAATGAGACATATATCTAAGCAACAAGCTAGATACACTTATAAAATATCTAAAAACTTCTACAAACACAACTATAGATCTCATCTCAGATTAATAAAGTGGTTGAAATAATTTTAATTTATAAGAAATATGCAGGAACCTATAAATAGTGTCAAAATACATTGGATAAAAACCAGACCAGAAGCAGAAATCACCAATATTGTTGATCATGTCGGTCCTTTTCAAAGCTTCCATGCTTCTAATCTATTGAAATGAAGACAATGAATGTCACCAAAAATCAATGACTAATGGTTCCAAGACCCTTTTTTTTCTATTTAAACAACAAAGGTTAACCGTGTGATCTATAATGTAAAACAAAATCGATACATTTTCCATAATTAACAGTAACATATCATAAAGCTGTGATGACCCATTTGAAAAATAGTCCTCTAACATAAAACAAGCACTCAGAACAAGAGCTACCATTCACTAAGAATCCTTCACTAATCCAAACAAGAACTCAGAACAAGAGCTACCTAAAAACAAACAATTGCATCAAAATCCCTATAGATATTAACATAGAAAGAGCAGAGAAAATTAGATATATAATAGAAACCAAGTGCTCAAAATATTGTTCAGTCTTAAGGGCTCTTAAGTCTGTCGTTAGATGAATTTTCTTACCTATTCTTAGAACAGATTTTTTCCTATATAGAAGTATCTAATGCTTAAACCCAACTTACAATATGTCAAGTTACTGGAATGAAAAGGAAAATAACATGCCTGGGGATGGTGAGTTGAACAGTGAGAGCAACCACATCATCAAAGCAACATCCAACAAACATTTCAATCACCACCTGCATATCATCATTACATAAAACCCTAAACTCAAAAACACCAAACTCAAAATGCAAATTTTAAATAAAAAATAAAATTAATTAATTAGGTTACATAGAAAGCAGGTTCCGAGAATTCCTAATCAATGATGAAAGGAGAATGCTCAGTGAATGATCGAACATCAATCCAATACGGGATACATGCTTTTCTCCTTGAAGGAACGCTTGAAGATCTGACTTTGAGGGAACCAGAAAATGAAGAAGATGAAAAAAAAAAAAAGACGGAAGACAAATTTTAAGCGTTGAAGCCAGATCTTCTACTTTTAAGCGTTTGCAAGGAAGGAATGGGAGAATGGAGGCCGAAGGGTTTCAGGAAGAGAGGATTGGTTTTATTTTCACCAATTATATATATTTAAAAATATTTAATTTACAATCTTTTAAGGCTTTTTTAAAAATAACTAATTTATATGTTTCAAACTGTTTTTTTATGAATATTTATTACAAAATGTAAATTTTACTTTTACTTTACTTGTTGTAAATTAAAAAATAAATTTTAATTTTCGATAATTTTAGTATTCATCAATGTTTTTTGAACATCTTTTACGAATACATTTATGAAAAATATTTAAAAATAAAATTTAATTTAATTAAATATTAGTAAATTTATATGACATTAAGATTTTGTACTAATAGTATACAACGTTTTATTTTATTGCACAAAATCTTCAATTCCATTAAAATATTGAAAAGATCTTTCATTTTATTACACAAAATCTAAGATTTCTCTTTTTGTGTACTTTTTTATTATATGGAAAGATTTTATAAACATTAATATATTATATTAATTTTACAATAAATTTATTTAAGTACTTTAATGATAACTATCAAAAAAAATCATTTTTATAATAAATTTCTATTATAATTTTGTTTATTTAGAATAAAATAAAGTTTAAAATTTATGTTTGCAAGACCATGTATTTTAAATAGTGTGATGGATATTAAAAATTTATTTTTAAAATATTATTTAATTGTATGCATATAATTTTAATAATTTCATAGGTTAAAATAATAAAATTATATAGGCAACAAAATATTTAAAAAAAATATAGAATAATTATATATAAATACGAAGATGAACATTCACAAGTTAAGTAGCTCTGTGGTAGTTAGAGTATGAAAAAATTTATTGTCCATATTAACATTGGTTCTGAAAATTTAAAAAAAAAAATTAAAAAAGTTACAGTCTAATAAGGGACGGTTTTCTTACACCCACACTCATAAGCCGTAGTCTAAAATGAATAAGGGACGGTTTTCTTACACCCACATTCACTGGCGGTTCTACGGCCCAGCCAGCCCGGGCATGCGCCCGGGCTCAACCCCTATTTTCTTTATACGCTTCCCAATTTAATGACCAATTTTTAGACAAAATCAGGGACAAAATTAATAAAAATAGGGTATAAAAATTAAAACAGATAAATAACTAATGGTCCAGACCCAACCCAATTAATTATTTATGAATCAAAATAGAAATTAAAAAAAACTCCCTTAAAACTAAACAATGATTACAACAGAGGTTCTTGCTAACGAGTGTCCTTAGGGCACTCTTTAAGCCTATTCAATAAAAAAAATATTTTTTATAAATGTCAATATTTTAATTTTCAATACATTTTTAATGATTAAATACACGCATTTTTTTAAAAAAAAATACTATTTTAATTACTTAAAGAATATCCTTGGAGTTGGAGCACTAATTAACATTTTCCTAAAAGAAATATATAGCACACGGCTTGTATATTTCTAGACTTCGGTATTATTTTTTATCATTAGTTATGACTATCATAAAAATAAGGCTAAGTAGTAAGTTAATATATTTACATGACATAACATATATAAAATTGAAAATATATGAATTAAAAATATATAAAATTAAAGATTTTTAATTCATATATGTTTTTAATTCATAAATATTTTTAATTCATATATATTTACATGACATCACCTCCACTTTCAGCCCTCTTCGTTAAAACATATATAAAAAAAAACCAAAAGATTTTTAATTCATATACTTAAATCAAATTAAATAAAAACAAAAACAAGACCCTTTTAGTTAATTAGAATTAATTTATTTTGTCTTTTTTTTTTCTAATTTACTTAGTTTATTCTTAAAAAATATTTTAAAAAACACAAAAAAAATGTTTTCTTTTATTATTTTATTAGATTATTTATTTTATTCAAAAAACACAAAACATGTAATTTTATTTGATTAGGTTTTTATTATTCAATAAATTTTTTATTTAATTTTGTTTTGCTACTTTTTTTTTAATTATTTAATTTTTAATAGTTTTATATACCCTATATAAATTAATTGATAGAATAGTCCACTAAAAATATGAGGTTTGTAAACTCCTCCTGAATTAAACAGACCATTAAGATAAGGTTTGTAAGTTCTCTTTAAATTCTTTCTTAGTTAAGTTTATTATTAAGCTTAAGACAATTAAATTCATTCATAAATTAAATAACTCGAAATCTTTTGAGAGTTCAGGTTCACACGCAAGATAATACACCGAGCGTGAGATATTCAAGTCACTTAAAGATGTGATATTATTCGAACATTCACCGCAAAGAGGTCTCAGAGAGGACATTTACCTCCTAATTTTATTTAGCACAATATTCGCATGTTAGGTTTCATCTCTCTTATGTAACACACTTTATGACTATTTATATATTATGTCACATGTAATTTATATAAAATTACAACAATAATGCATGAACATAGCCATAGGTACAAAATAATCCTCTACGTTTTGAAGGGGTGCAATAGTTATATGATGCAACAATTCTGAGCAAACAGTAACATATTCTTACAGATTCATGTATTTTTGAGTCATTTTTTTTGCTGTAAAGAGTAATCATACGTGGTGTAGTGGGCATTGATTACGTAGTACTCCGTATACTATATAGTACAGACATAGGAAAAACATCCCAAACTGCTCATGCCCCAAAACTCAAGGCATCTACAGTCACACTGTAAAAACCATAGAATAATTTTCATTTCCAAAATTTAAACTAGTTCTCAAAATACCTAAACAAAGTTACAATTTCATTATATAGTTTTTTCTTTAAATATGTAATTAATTAATAAAAATAATGGGAAAAAATAAAATAAAAAACAAAAATATTTTCTCAAACAAGTGTAATACTTTTAATTTCTGAATATAACATATGATTTGTTAGAGTATCATTTATTTAAAGCTAAGATACATGAAGTCAAAAAAAAAAAAAAAAAACCTAAGATATATGATGCCACATTTGAAGCTGAAAATCTAATATGATGCCACGTTTATAATTTCCAAGCCAACAAATGCAAATGATTTTGGTTTGGTTTATCCAAAGTTTTAACCTTGGGCATTAATTAGTAGATATGTCCAAATGCAAGTTGTTCATGCCCCAAGAGTGAAGGCAACAACAGACACAATAACCCTTGAAACAGCTAGAGTCACACCAAATAATCATCCATTATATTTTGTCTTGTTTCCTTATGTTGATTATAAGTTTCTGTTAAATATTTCATATAAATAAACAACCTAATAACAACTCATCTGACTTCAATTAGATATTAATTTTGATTTTTTTGAACCCTACAAATTTAATCATTTGGAAAAGACTTCAATACGTTAAGAGTGTGAGTGTTGTTTATATAAAAACTTGATATTAAATCAAATGGTAAATTCATTCAAATCTCACATTAGATAGTAGAAGAAAACACAATTTGAATATTAATATAAATAGAAATAATTAGTTTTAGTTTTCTACATTTAATTTTTTTTTTTTGGATGTATTGAGGATTTGGTTAGTTATGTGTCTAAAAAGAATTTTCTATTTTTTCATTGAAAAATAATTTGTTGAGAGGGTTTGCAATTTTTTTCATTCAAAAATTGTAATTAAGAGAAAGTTTGTAATTTTTCCGTGTAAAAATTGTAGTTGAAAGATGGTTTGTAATTTTTTCGTCTAAAAATTGTAATTCAAAGAGGGTTTATAATTTTTCGATTTAAAGTTGTAATTTGAAGGGTTGCAATTTTCTTCTTAAAAAGTGTGAGCGTATTTATAAACTACTCTAGATGTTGATTCTTAATATATGTAAAAAAATTAGTGTACCAAAACAATGCTAATTTGACCTAAATCGAGTAGACGACTCTGATAATATGATGACGGGGCAAGCATTTCATTTGTTGATAAGAGATAAGGTATTTGTAAATATATGACACTCTACTAGATGAGAATTCATGCATGGGAAGAAGAGAATGATTCTCATAAAAGACAATATTCAAGCAATATCTTCTTGCATTGATTCTATATTCATTACATTGAAAGAGAGCCATGCTTTACATATATACTAGTTAGCTTAAGTAGTTAGTTACATGCTTCAAACTTCCTAACTAACTTCCTAACAACCTTTCCATAGTTAACTTAACTAAATTTTGTTGAGACTTCTCTAATACTCCCCCAAAAACTCAAGGAGGTTGGAGTGTAGTGACTCTGAGTTTGGATATGAATGTACTGAACAACTTGTTAGGAAGTGGCTTGTAAGCATGCATGTGATTTGTTCTTGGCCCAGAACATGTTGGACCTGTAGTTTGCTTGCTACTATTCTCTTACATACAAGATGTATATTAAGTTCGTATGTTTAGTTCTAGCATGTAATACTCAATGTGTGATGGCAAAACAACTATAAGATTATAACATATTAGCGTGAGAGTTAGATAATTGGTATGAAGCCACACAAGTTCAAAAGTTGAGTGTGCAAAGCTCAATATTTGACTTTAGTGCTTGACCTTTCCACGAGTGGCTGCTTCTTTGAGCTCCAAGCAACCAGGTTAGAGCCAAAGTACACACAAGAACCTGAAGTCGATCTCTTATCCTCAGGATTACTCGCTCATCCTGAATCATTAAAGGCTCTTAAAGATATTTGTTGCGATGGATTTGCATGTGAGAGCAATAAACCATGTACGATTATCCCATTTATATACCACAATATTCTTTTAACCAAACTTCAATGGAATTCAAGCGGGTTGGCCATGAAATGGTTGAATTTATTCATACAAAAAGCTATGTCTGGTCGTGTAAGCGTGACATACTACAGAGCTCCAACAATGGATCTATACACTGAAGGATCTGTTAGCACATCATATCCATGTTTTCTCAGTTTGTGGTGACTAAACATAGGTGTACTCACACCTTTAACACCATTCATGTTGACTTTGCATAAAAGATCCTTGATATACTTTATTTGTGTTAGAAGCACGCATGGATCCATTTGATTGATAGTGCACCTATATGCCAGTGATATATTTGAGAATACCAATCTTTTTTAGAGCAAATGTATCATGCAGTTTAATGATAAGATCATGTATGAATGTAGAGGATGTGCCAATCAGTAGGATATCATCAACACACACTATAAAATACAAAATGGCCCCTTGATGCTTGTAGAAAAAAAGAGACTGGTCACACTTACTAGGGGAACAAAATAGATCAAGGCTCGATGTAACTTCTCATGACAGACTGTTGAGGCTTGCTTTAGGCCTTATATATATTTCTTCAATTTGCATACCAAGGTTGAGTTGGGGTCAAAAAACCAGGAGGTTGTTTCATATAAACCCCTTCTTGAAGATCTCTATTAAGAAAAACATTATTGATGTCAATTTGTTGTACTTCCTACTTATATGTCATAGCCAAAGAAAGGATGATCCTAATGGTTGATGGTTTAAACACCGGTGGAAATGTTTCATAGAATTCAAAATCTTTCTGTTGATGGAGCCCTTTAGTTACTATCCTTTCCTTGTACTTGGTAACACTTTTCATATGGATTTTACTTGACTTTGAACTCCCACTTGCATACTATAGGTTTCCTATGAGGAGAAAGTGTTGATAGAGTCCAAGTACCATTCTTTATAAGTAAGTCATATTCATATTTCATGGCTTCAAACCACTCATGTTAAGAGAGTTCTTGTTTAGTAGAGCTAGGTTCAATATGGATAAGAAAAGCTTTGGGTTAAGACATTCCTATTTTAGCTCTAGTGAGAATTGTAACGCCCGTTTTTAATTTGCGTGTTTTATTTAATTATGTCGTGTTATGATGTGTGTTTTGTTTTACTAATTATGTGTTAATTGAGTGCTTATGCGATATTGGTGTTATTTATGGGGTTTTATAGTAAATAATATAAGTTAATAAGTTAGGAGAGTTATTGGGCTTAAGATAGCATTAGTAAGTGTGGGGTGTGATTTAAGGCCCATTATTAATGAGAAGGACAGTAAGTTAAACAAAACAAGGGTTTTAGGAGTTTTATACTTAGAAGCTCATTTTGACAAAGTTGTGAAAGAAGAGAAGAGAAGAGTGAAGAGAAAGAGGGAATCTCAATATTGAAGTTAGAGTTGTCTTCAATCCAAAACCTAAGGTAAGGGTGGGATTCTTTCATGCTAAAGGGATGTATGATGATGTTTTGGGTGGGATTTGATTGTATGTTGCATCCATGGAAGTTATGTGTAGAGATGTTAGGGTTTATGAACAAAATGCATGACTCTATGATTTGGAATGTGTTTATTTGATATGTAGTGATGAATAATGATAGATTTCGTGCTTATTCCTGGTTAATTGATGTTTGGAATGAGTTATGGGTGAAGGGAGGGGGATTATGCAGGTCTGATACTGTTATTGAATTTCTGCAAAATCGCGCCTCCGCTAAGCGGAGCTAGTCCGCTAAGCGGACCTTGTTTTGCTCTTCGCTTCTGTCTCGGGTCGCTAGCGCTCCGCTAAGCGGACCTTGTGTGTATTTCGCTTCTGGACCCCTTCGCTAAGCGGATCCTGTTTTACAAAAATGGTTCCAACTTTGAAATGATGTAAATTTTGAACCGTGACTCCTTTTCAAGTGCCGTTTGGACCTATGTGAAGCCTTAATTGATGTTTCTCCATTGAATATTCTTAGTATAACTTTGAAGACTCTTATAATCTTTCTTGAATTGGATTTTATTGACATTGGAATTCGGAATTGACTATGTCGTTTAAGTTGATCATGTCGTTTACGTGGAATATGTTGTTCAAGTCGGTTATGTCGTTAAGTGTGATTGTGAATATGCATCATTGAGTCACATTCATTGCATTGTTTGAGACGGGCCTTGTGTAAAATGTTTGAGACGGCCCATGTGGCAAATGTTTGAGATGGCCCAATGGCAATTGTTTGAGACGGGAGTTTCACTCCAATGGTACCACATGCATTTGCATTGTTCGAGTTGCATAAGTAAAGTCGTATGACGAGTCATAATTGAATGTTTGTGTGTGCATAACGTGAATGTTAGGTAGGCCTTATTTGAGATTGATCATATGTGATAATTGATTAGGTAGGCCTTATTTGAGATTGATATTATTGTTGTCGGTAAGATGTTGAATGATGTGAATAGTAGTAAGTGATATATGTTGAGAAGTGGTGACCAACGTATGATTATTTATCCGCTTTGAATATTATCATACACTTCTTTATAATGAATTATATCTCACCCTTTCTATTTGAATGTTACCCTCCGTTGGTAACGTGCAGGTAATGACGCGGAGTAGTCGTGTAACTATAGCTCGAGTCGGTGTGTGTCAATGCTCTGATACGCGTAGCACTCGGGGAACGTTGGATTACTTGTTTCTGTTTTGTTTATTGTGTTTATCCTTGTTAAACTTTATCCTTATGTTATGCTGAGACTTGTTAGATGTATCGTGTCGTGTTTGGCCATGATATTATGAGTTGTGTTGTTGTTGACATATGATTTTCCGCTGCGATGCAAGCACTTGATTGGCTGACAATGATTAATGATTTTGATATTGTTCTCCCACATGTGTGTTATGTATCTAAGTAATTGAGAATGATTTACGTATGTGATTTTGTTGTTTAAAATGTGACGCTTCGAATCGTTATGTTCTATTTGCTTGAAATTTTGTACTCTGATATTCCTGTTGATTGCGGGGTAGATTTGGGGTGTTACAAGAATAAGATGATTGTAGACTAAGAAATTAGTTTGTTAAGGTTTGGTTTAAAAGAAAGGTAACAACGAACAAGTGGGCTGAGTAAACTTTTTTTTTTTAATTTTTTTTTTTAATTTTTTAATTTTTTTTTTTTGGGCTGAGTAAACTGCTTCCGTGAGAAAGTGGAAGTATTGTCATTGTTTTGAGGTTCCTTAAAGCTGAAGTAATTGGTAAACTCAGGTGACTTAGAGTTATGTGCAGTTATGACAAGATGTTGGTGTAGTTGACATTGACTGGAAAATCATTAACATATGTGATGGTTTAGGAGAATGCCCAACACATAAAACTTAAGGTTCTTCTATGTGTGTAGGTCGCTTTTATCCAACATGTACATTTATGCAAGCAAGTAACGATGTGTTGGAATCACTCATACATGTTGGTATTTTGTGGATACTTGTATTGATTGGAGGAGCCACCATTCTAGGAGCAGTATCTTAAATTTTGTTGTTATGATTTGCCTCAATTGCTTGTTCTACAAGTTGATTGTGTTTTGTGGTTGTAGGTGAGCTAAACATAATTAGAGGTAAGTTTGACTTGATGTGAAGAGGAGTAATATACCTCAACTTAGAGTTGTGTGTTTGGTTATTTTGCAGGGAAACTCATTTTTATTAAAGGTCACATCCTCGTATAAGAATATTCTTACTTATATATTGAGGCACTTGTAACCCTTGCGTGTGGGAGACACCTCTAGAAAGACACATTGAGTGATCCTTAACTACAAATTATATTTATTATAAGGTCTTATCAAAGGAAAATCGGTACAACTAAACACCTTTAATGACTAGTAATCTGATTACTTTTTGTACAAGGAAAAGTAAGGAGGGAGATACTGAGTTAAATCAGATGCAGGTAGCCTATTGATCAGATAAAATATTGTTGTAAATTTATGATCTACAAAACTTGATTGACATAGAAGCATGAGCAAGCAATGTTTGGCCCATTTTCACTATCTACCTATGTCTTATCTCAACTGTTCCATTTTAATGGGAAATGTGTGGACAGGTTAACTTATGCATAATGCCTAGATCGTATAGAAATGTGGCGAAAGGCCAGAATTCACCTCCAAATTCAAAATGAAGAAATTTAATTTTAGCATTGAATTGAGTTTCAACATATCTATGAAACAATTTGAAGGCAAATAAGGCATCACTCTTTTGCTTGAGCACATATATCCATGTATATTTTGAAAATGCGTCAATATATGCTATGTAATAAGAGTAGCCACTACTAGAGGGTGCAGGTAATGGACCCTATAAGTCAATGTGAACCACCTCAAAAGCACTAGAATACTTAGCAATGGACAAGGAAGCATGCAACTAGGGGTGGAAATAGGTTGGGCCGAGTTAGGCTTTACCAAGCCAAAGTCTGGCATGCCAAAAAAATTGAAGCCTAACCTGGCTTGTAACTTGTCATAGACTTATTTTTAGGCCTAGGCCTATGTGATTTACCAAGATAACAAGCGTTACAAAATTCAATAAAATATTTATTTTTCAACTGAATATTATACAACTCAAGTATTATATGGATGGCTCTAGGGCTAACATGACAAACCTAGAATGCCAAACAAAAAACTTATCTGAAAAATATTTTTCATTATTAACAAGACTTGATGCAATAATATCATATACATTAGGAAACAAATTTTTAGACTTATGACTAAAGTAATTTCTTGAAGGATTCCGAACTAGATTGCTAAAGCAACACAATCCACTACCATCAAGCAGTTCTTTAAGTAACACCAACTTAGATGCCTTTAATTTACATAGCACTTTTCGTAATGGAATTCAAAAAATGCATTGTCATCTTTTGCAAATTTTAACATAGAGATTAAATTTCTAGTAATGTTAGGGCCATGATGGAAGCTATCTATATGTAGCATAGAGTTTGATTAAGTTTGGACATGAACTTACAATGGCCAATAGATTTAACTACCATGCTATTTCAATTACCAACTAATACTTTATTAGAGCTTTCACGTGACAATTTAGTTTGTAAATTAGATTCACTTGAAGTGATATGATGTGAGGCACCTAAATATACATATCAGGCTTGGGATTCAAGATCTTGAGGAACCAACATTTGATATTGATGAGCAAGGAAAATGTTTGCTTGTGTTGATGATGAGGTTTGATGCTTATGATTTTTTGGAGTATTATTTGAGTTATTTATTGCAGATAATTGTTTTTTAGCTTTAGGTGGTGCAGGCTCAAAGTATTTATCATACCCGTGCCAACATTCTACCACTGAATGGAAATACTTATTGCAGAGTTAACATGTTGTCTATTACCTATTGTATACACCTATCTCCTACTACCTCTACCACGTGTTGATTGAGCTCTGCCACGAAATGACTTAAGAGAGCTAAAAGAATTACCATTTTTGCATCATTTTGTGTTGATCACACCATGAGCAACATTAGCAATTGCATTGGGAGTTGCAAGTTCTTGTCTATAATTATCTAGCTTTGCTACCTGAACATACAAGAGAGCTTCCACATTGACATGCCGCAAGTGTATGGCAATTGTCAATGTAGTAAAAAGTTATCAAACCTCATAAACCAATGGTTATTTACAAAATTATATCGTATCGATGTAAAACTAGAGCAACCGAATATTGGGAAATAAGATCAACTTAAGTGAAAAAAACACTTAAGGTAAACTAGTTTATTTGAAAAGCACTTTCGGAAAATATGTTAATTGAAATTATTTTAAGGAAAACAAGACTTGGGGTCAAGACTCCTATCTTTGACTTCTCTGTATGACTTAAGCACTTCTATTACGAGAATTTTGACACAATTTTATAGAAAAATAGACTATTATGGACAATACCTACTTTCACCAACGTATTGTCCTATCTCTGGCAAACGTGATGCTCGTCGGCTTTTGCTCGCGTAAAAGCGTTCATCGATGATCTTACTTTTGCACAACTATTAAAAATGGATTATTTTCTCAATTTCGTCCAATCACTTTCGTGACTTTGGACATAACCGTTAAAAAACTACTTTCTGGCGTTTACATTTATCCTTTCATATTAAGGTAAACGAAAGTGGGAGTGTTTTTAGGTGTTTACCTTAATCTGAAAGGATAAGTGGAATGTGCAAAGGTCCAAAATCGGCAACAAATTGAACTGATAAAGGAAACAAAAAGGTGGAAACACTCCCGCATGTTACGGCCCGTAATAGCCATTACGGGTGTTCGTAATATGCCTAAGGATTTTGGCCTGGGCATCATTCTTGGGGAAGTCTGGAGCGCCTTGTTATTACGGCCCGTAACAGCTATTACAGGTGGCCATAACAGCCCCTTGGATTTTGTATGGGAGACTTCGGTTTTTCGCCCTTTTCTGTGTTTCATCCAATTTGGTCTTTCTTTTGTCTGAAATGCTTATTAAGGCATGAAAACAACAGAAACACAACACTGAAGCATAAAACATAATAAAATGAAGTGAAATGGGTAAAAATGATGAAATAATAATGTAAAACTATAAATAAAAATGATACAAAAACCACTTATCACACATCACAGATATACATTGGTTCACCTTTCCCAAAGATCATCATGATGAAAGGGTTGTATTCTTCGGGGAGTTTTTAAAGGGTGGCATTAATTAGATCTCTTTCAAAGATTGGATCTCCATTTTCTAGGAGAAAGTTAGCCATGGATCGAATTCGAAGAACATATGATATAGAATGTTTTCCTTTTATTTCATGTCTTCAATTCTAATCTCAATTGATGAACATGAGTCTCCATTTGAGAGTTAAAATGCTTATGAACTTGGTACCAAACTTCATATGGATGTTTGCATGAAAGCATGTGTGGTAGCACAACTTTTGAGATTGTGGAAATATGTCATGTGATCAAAGCTTAATATTGAACAATCCAAGATTCATAGTTTTCAGACACGACATTTGCAATTCTATCATTATTTTTTTTTAACATAAGAGGAATTTAAGGATTAATAACCACTTTGTGGAGTTTGTGAGACAAAATTTCTCATTCAACTTGCTGCTTCTATAACAAGAACTTATTTTCTTAAAGCTTGATCGATATCTTTGGTGCAAATATATTTTCAGAGCTTGTAAACACCAATTATGATGAAACGTCTTAGTATGAGTTGGCTACAAGTTACGAATTGAGTGGAGAAGATTCAAATTCTGCCATTGATTCTTCTTTGAAACTAAATGCAGAACTGAAACTGTACCTACATGCCCTAATTGAGAAGAAACGTCTTCTTTGATGATGATGATGCAGTGGAAGAAAGATCCCTTCTAGATTGATACCATACTATATGAGAATTCATGCATTAGAAAAAGAGAATGAATTTCATATAAGAGAAATTTCAAGCAAGATCTTCTTGCATCGATTATATATTCATTAAATTGAGAGAGCCATGCTTTAAATATATACTAGTTAGCTAGGGTAATTAGTTACATGCTTCTAATTTCATAAATACCATTTCTAACTTCCTAAAAACCTTTCCAAAATTAGCTTAATTAACTCTGGTTGAGACTTCTCTAATAAATTCAAATCAGTGAACAAAGAATGGACGAAAGGTGTGAAAAGTAGAAAATTGTATACATTTCTCTTTCATTTTAGAGGTCTTTATATAGGACTACGAAAACCAATTTTATGAGTGAAAATATTAACCGTGAGAAAAATCACTTGATTGATGCATATGTTATGAATGTGTTGAAATAGTTTGAACTATGACCTTATCAAATTAAGCTTATGAATATCACCATATATGTATATGTGTATATATATATATATATATATATATATATATATATATATATATCCTATGAATCGGTTTGTAAGGTGTTAATTGCTCCCACTTATAATACATGTTGAAACCATAAATCATCTGATGTATAAATCTTAACATATCCTCTCATGTCCGTGACTTCTAAGTTAAATATTGTCTCCACTTATAAACACATGTTCAAACTATATATTATTCGATGCGAGACTCTTAACATTCCCGCTCACGCCCAAAACTAGAAATATGGAGCATGGAAATAAATGATGGGTGATTCGATAGCGGAAACATAATAACAGGTAGCCCAACGAATCTTAAATCTGTCTCTAAAACAACTTGTTGGAGAGTCCAGTGGAGTGTCAAAAATGTCAATGGACTAAACGTTTGGGATTCAAGAGACATTGACATCACATATCCAAAAAAAATCTCAAGACAATAAGAGTATGAGTCTTTTCTCTTATATATTCAACATTTCCTCCATTTCAATTTGATGTGAAACTTACTACTCACTTGAATTCAACAATTGTGACTCATCCACATCACTAGTCTTGATACATACTAGATCTCATTTCCTCTTTCCATTGAATTTAACCAGATTATAATATGTTAAAAATATGATTTGATTTTACTCATTCATATAAAATCAGTTTGTAAGGGGAGATTTCTCCTAATTATAAACGCATATTCATGTTATTTATTGTTCGATGTGAACACAATTCTAATAAAATAAAATATTACATTAAAAGTTAAATAAAAAACTCTTTTATATTTGTTTCTTTGTAAACACGACAGATTATGGAGATGGAAAAAAAATGCTGATACAATTTGTCGACATATGCAGACAAGTTATTTGGTGGGGTCATGGAAAATCAGATCGTGCTCTTATAGACAGAAATGTTCTACCGACTTGCTTTATATCATTAATGAAGAATGGACGAATAATTTTGGCACTAATGAGAACATCCAGGGAGCAACTTTGGTACTTTAATTAATGTCATGTGATTTTAATAATGGTTTAAATTAAAACTTTTTAAAGATTTATGCAACTAGCTGTGAATGAAACACTCTACCTAGTGGCTATTGTATCCATTGTATCCAATCAACACCATCAACAAATGAGTACTTGCATAGTACACTTGAAGTCTCATATGTTTAATCTAAATTTTTAATGTAAACAAACAAACTATTTTAGAATTAAAATATTACTTTTTATCTAAGTAATCATTGGTATGAAATTTTTATATAAAATATATATAATTTTCACTAGAAAAGATATTAATGATGTGAAATGTCTATTGACTTTTTTATATATGATGATTAACCTTCTTCAACAAACATGACTAACAATTTTTGTTTTTGTTTGAAAAAAATAATTGAAAACCAATAAATTAATATATAGATGATTAAGAATCAGTATTAGGATATTCGAACCTACTTATAAAAGAACACGAGCAACGTTTGAAAAAAAGAAACATTCCTAACCAATTGAAATTTAACTGAGATAAATCATCGAAGCTTTGCAAAACTCATAAAAGTTGCATTTGAAATTAGAAATATTACCACTTCGATACCATTTTCAAACCTTCAATTTAATATTCCATACTACATTCGATAAAGAGATTTTGGCGCCGTTAGAAATGACATCATTCATAAGACACCAAATACCTCACACCACCGCCATCTACAAAAGACTATCTCTACCCTTTTTCACACCAAACTTTATGCTTTCGACACACCATACTTTCAAGCTATTACACATTAAACCACCCAAATCCAAAAAGATACCACACCATAAGAAAAAAAAATTCCAGACTAACTTGAAAAAAGAACATTCCAACAAAATATGGTTTAGAGATTCAATCTCTTCGGCGCAGAAAACAGAGTTGCTCATTGTTCGGCAAAATAATACCCCTTCTAAAAAAAATGTCCATTGTAGATGATATATTCCACAAACATCTCCACCCCGAAGACTTGTCAAAAAAATGGTTGGGAAATAAATCTCCATAATTCTTTAGGGGTGATTCCTTAGATGCATCTTTGTAATTCTTTATGGGTGATTCCTTAAATGCATCTCCGAAATAGCCCCTGAAAGCATTTGGAAGTTTTTGTCTTGGCAGTAAGTGTCTCAAATTGATATTTTTTAGGTCATTCACAATATGGATATATTAATACCATTCTAATTATACTAATGTAATTCAAGGATGTCATATATAAATTCAAACAATAATACAAATCCAAACATTACCACGAGACATAATTTGGTTAGAAAATACGACTGCTACCGAAATACAAATAAAAATTTAACTATCGTGTATATATAACCCCCCTGTTTCTTCTCTGCCGCCTGTACCCCAAGGTATTTTGTTCTTCAAGTAAGATGGCATGTACGTCGGCTATACCATAACTGCCTTCCTCAAAGTTTCCTCTCTCCCTATGACATCTCTTAAAACGTCGAAATACGATACTAAACCGACAAAAGGTATTGAGCATGGTCATCCCTAGCTAAATCCTCTTCCAATATCTCCTGATGAGCTGACCTACGTGATGCTCCAACGACATCTGATTTCATGTAAGGATGCGACACTCGTTAGAGCCATTAGATGTAGCTTTGTACATCAGTCCATGGAACAGGATATGGCACACTGCGTGCATCATCTGGTACCAGGTGACTCAATTAGTATGAAATATATGTAACGTAAAAGTAAATAAATATACCACTACTTTCCACACATGCCTAGTAGCATGTTATGCATGGAGAGGAAGTAATGAGGTGTCATACGGGCTTCTTAGAAAACTATCAAGAACAAGAGCAGCAACAAGTTCCTCCTATTGGGCTTCAAAGGCTTTATAAGGTGGAGGGTCAGCAGGAGACACGTGCTCCCAAGAGGTCGAATGATAAGACACACGACGTTGTGCTTCGGCATCAAACAAACAAGCACTAGCCCGTGCCCTCGATCACACTATCCTCTCCTTACGAACGGGCGCATGTTGGAATACACGACGGTGCATCAATTTGTCCTAGTTTTCAGCCATTGATACTATAACACAAACCATAAAATCATATCAATATCAAGATGTTTTCAGCCTCCTTTTTGTCCTTCAAGACTAGGAGATTTTCCATGCAACTTCCAACACTTCTCACGAGTATATCACGACTTATGGCAGTAAGTACACCATAATTCGCTCTTATTTTCCACCTTTGCTTGTCCCCCACCTCTAAGATTTTCAATTATCATGGCTGAAATTTCAATAGATGGAGTATCTAGCATTAATTATCTTATACTCTCTTCACTTCTTATGATGGCAACTACCTCATTTAATGAAGGAACTTGAGACTTTCCTAAAATTTGAATTCTTACTTGTTCAAATTCAAAATTTAATCCCACAAAAATGTCATAGACCCTATCTTGTTCAATAAACTCCTTAAGGACTTCTGATTCTGCTGCATAACGTGTTTTTATCACTCTATAATGACCTAGTTCCATCCAAAGAGAATGCCATAATCAATGAGTATTCCTCATCCTACACAGTAAAAGTTAAATCTCCCTTTACTGGTCTAGAACCAATTAAGTGACTGAGTTTACCTTTTCCTTTTAGCATAATAAGAACAATTTAGGCCCACTTCAAATAATTTTTGCCATTTAGTAGATAAGTAGGTTGGATATTCTGTAATTCTTTAGACTGATTATTCTAGGCTTGAAAACTTCCTCCTTGCAAAAATGGATTTACAATTTACTCCTCCATAGGTAGATAGTTAATAGTGTATTAGAATTTCAAAAAGTGTACAAACATAGGCAGGACGAGCAAGTAATAAAAGAAGTACAAAATTATACAAATGACTGTTGGAAAGAACAAACAATGTTTTATTGGAAGAACTTGACAACAAGTATAGCCCAGTCAAGATTTAAGGGTTTTGAATCATAAAAATGCCCAGTCAAATATTCTAAATAATAATTAGTTGAAGTAGAGTCCCATAGATTAGGAGCTCTAATGCCATGTGAAAAAACAGAAAGAAAATATTTATGGATGTGCTTGACATACATTGCTCTTAGCATAAGATTTAATTAATAATCATCATAGTTACCACTTACAAGGATAATAAATAAGGGTATTACTTTATCCACCATATATGGCCGAATTTTCCCTTCAATTTTTTGGAGATGCATCTCCAGTTTCACCTAAAATGTACACAATGCTCCATAATTGAGCCATCCATCCCATATTTGTTAAAAATAGATATGGGGATGCACCTAAGAAATCACCTAGAGGAAATTATGGAGATGTATCTCCGAATTATAACTTGAAAGCCCTTTGTTTTTTAAAAGTGAACCACCCACCCCAAATTTTGCAAAATATGGACCAGAGATGCATCTTCGTAAAATTTTAGGGGTGATTCTATATCTGCATCTCTTAAATAATCCTTGAAAACATTTGAGAGATTTTTCCTTTGCAGCAAGTGTCCTAAATTGATATATTTTTAAGCCATTTACATTAAGGATATATTAACACCATGCTGAGTATATTAATGTAATTCAAACATGTCATATACAGGTTCAAATCCAAACATTAATCAAGTAGTCAAAAACGTTACCACGATACATAATTTGTTTAGAAAATACAACTTTATTAAAATACAAATAAAAATAAACTATTGTGTATTTCTAATCCCCATGCTTCTCATATACGGCCACGTGTACCCCAAGGAATTCCATGCCTCGAGTAAAATGGCATGTAAGGTGGCCATATTCGGACTGCTTTCCGCAATGTCTTCTCTCTCTCTCTCTCTCTCTCTCTCTCTCTCTCTCTCTCTCTTTTCTCTCTCTCTCTCTCTCTCTCTCTCTCTCTCTCTCTCTCTCTCTCTCTCTCTTTCTATGACATCTTTCACAATTATCATGATACGCTAACAGACTCGCAATAGGTATGATGTGTGGTTATGCCTAACCCGTTCCTCTTTTAATATCTCCTAATGATCATGTCTAGGTGGTGCTCCCGCAAGATCTGGTGCCATATAAGGATGAGACACTTGATAGAACCAATAGATGTTGCCATGTGCATAAACCTATGGATCAGTAGTTGGTACATTGTGTGCCTCATATGGTATGACATGTAAATCTATATGGCAGACCATCGGAAGAGAAGGCACGAAAGCAGGTCTTGGAATAATTTGAAGAAACACGAACTGGCGCATGACCCGCTCAAACAAATGTAGATATATTAAGCACAAGTAACAAGCCAACCGTCTAAGGTAGAAAGCTATGTCGCCCAAAGGACGCGTTTGACTGTAACCGTCATACAAGTAAAAACATATGTCATTTGTATAATGCAGTCAATAAACACCCAAAACGACTATATGGTCTGATTCCTTATGTATGGGTAAAAGACACAAGCATGTGGTCAATCCTTAATGTAGTCTCAAGTTCCCATACAGATATGTAAGGAAAGTGAAAGATGATCCATGCTTTAAAATGGTTCAGATAAAATATTATTAACAAGTGTAACACAAACGTTGTGAAAATATTAGTAACAACAAAGGTTGCAAGTAAATTAGGATAAATAATGTGCAACTTCTGGTTATCTGTCTTGTTTTTTAAAGACAGACTTCTCCTAGTTTAAAGTACAGAAAAACAAAACATGCAACCCACCAGCTGTACTCGTGGATCCACTCTAAATTAGTGAAGTATGTCGCGTGACTATATCCACGTAGGTTGTACTTTTGTCCATAAATATTGTTGTGCCAACCCAGCATAGGAAGTATAACCTCAATGCACATTGTTTGTGGAATAAAACTTGTTTGTCATCACCTTCAGCCTCCATTATCGCAACTAGGTGGTATTTGTATAAGTTAACCAGGTATAGAAATTAGGCATGAAAGCCTCTCGTGGCATTAAGCTCCTCTAGGGTCTCTCCTAGGTCAGCTCTCAAATAATTTACCATCAAATCGAGTGCTTCGGATTTTTGATTTAGGAATGGTTTAGTAATCTTCCCCTAATCGGAAGAATTAGAAGGCATGAGACATCATCATAGGTGATGGACATTTCACCATGAGGGATGTGTAAAGACGATGTCTCCTTGTGCCATTTCTCTACAAGATCCGCCAACATGCCATGGATAATGGACTTGTATCCAGCAGAGCATAAACCTGTAAGCTCGGAGTAACAAACACAATCGTGAAACCATGTGTTTGCATTATGTTCTAGGTTCAAAATCTTCCTGACATGGTTTATAGATTCTATCATTTCACGCTCCTGTAAAATTAAATATATTAATATTAGTCCCAACTCGATTAGTATGAAACAAATGTAACATAAAAGTAAATAAATATACCTTACCTTCCCATAAATGCCTACCATCATGTTCTTCATAGATAGGAAGTGGGGAGGTGTATTGTGGACCACCTAGAAAACTATCAAGAACGGGATCAACAGTAGCACTAGGTTACTCTTGTTGGGCTTTAGGGGTTTCATAAGCTGGAGGGTCAACAGGAGACACGTGCCCTCAGGAGGTTGAAGTCTGAGACATGCGACCTTGTTAAGTTTGAGACGCACGGCCATGTGAAGTCGATGCCTCCGCGTCAAACTAAGTAGCTCTAACTCGTGGCTTTGATCCCACTGCCCTCTCCTTACGAATGTACACATGTTGGGATACACGATCGTGCCTCATCCAATCATGATTTTCATCCATTGTACCTATAATATAAAACAGAAAACAATATCAAATCCGGGCAAGTTAAATTCGGAGATGAATCTCCATAAAACAGGAAAGTCCAAATTCGAAGATGCATCTCTGTAAATATGTGTGATTATAGAAAATGCAGAAAACCCTCTAAACACCAACAAATGTGTATGCATGTATATACAAACTACCTATTTTGAATGTAACTATAAACTAGTGCATTTTAAACAACCTATTTTACCTAATACGTGCATCACAACACAAAAATTGAAAGGAAATGAGAAAATTACTGATTGAGAGTTGTTGTGCGAAATCTTAAATGGAGTGAAGGGGGTGTATTGGGATTGTTTGCAATGAAGTAGAAGGAGTGTTGAAACTTTAAAAATGGTGCACTTGAATCTTGCTCACGAGCTCTTTCTAGGGCTTGTGAAAGCGTAGAAAATGAAGAAGGAAGGGGGAGGGTCTGGCGCAAGTTATTTTAATTAAAATTCTTCCGGATATGCATCTCCGTAAAATTTACAAAGCATAAAACACTGAATTTTAAAATAAGGGTTATTATGTAGATGCATCTCCAGACACATTTTTAGAAAAAATGAGGTAGCTCACTCACCAAAGCATTGATTGTGTGTAATTTGAAGTGCGTCCGAAAATGCGTCCCTGAAATATAAGAGCTTTTATGACTTTTTGTCGTGGTGAAATAGCGGTTCATGTGGTAGATAAAGTAGTGCCCTAGAAAATATTGGCTTTCTTTTACTTTTGACTGATTTTACTATCTAGACCATCAATTTCATCATATAAAGGTTGAAAAAGAAAAGATGGTTACAATCAAAAAGTAAATCCGCTAACAAATATTCTTTTGGTTTAGTTGGTATAGAATGAGCTTTTTGGTTCAACACACCATATATGCCAAAGTTTTATTTTAAAAAAACTCATTTCAGAACTCACGATGATTTAATGTTTTTTGTTTTCTTAAATAAATATAATAATTTTTATATTATACTTTATATATATATATATATATATATATATATATATATATATATATATATATATATATATATATATATATATATATATATATATAAATGAGGTGAAATTTCAATTATTCCACCTAACGTGCCACTTTATCAACTCACTTGCCAATTCATAAAAATGAGACTCAATAAACGGAGGACTAAAATTTCGAAAAAAATAAAATAGAAGATTAATAAATCGAATTTTAAAATAGGAGAACCAAAGTTTAAAAAAATAAAATAAATAATAAAGAGATCAAAGTTATAATTGAGCCATTAAATTTTTAATTAAGATTACAAAAATAAAATTGAGAGAAAAAAATAGGGTTAATACTACTTTACCCCCTGCCATATAAGCGAGATTCGGTTTACCCCCTCTAAAAAAAAACTTATTGGACAAACCTTGCAAAATAAAGATTCCATTAATATTGACACTGATCAGTTTTTTTGGCCAAGATTCTTAGAATCTTGCCTACGTGGCATTTTTGGTAGTGCTGACTGTACAACACATAAGCAATGTGGCACAGTCAGCACTGCCACGTGAAATTTTTTTTTTTTTAATTTTTTTTTTAATTTTTTTTTAAAATTAATATTTTTTTTTTAAAAATTATTTTTTTTCTAAAAAAATTATTTTTTTTTTAAAATTAATTTTTTTTTACGTTTAAAAAAAATATTTGACAGTACCTGCGGATTTACGTACGGATTTAAAAATACCTGCAGATTCACCAATGGATTTGACAATACCTGCGGATTTTCCTACGAATTTGACAATACCTGGGGATTTACCTGCGAATTTACCTACGATTTGACAATACCTGCGGATTTACCTACGAATTTGACAATACCTGCGGATTTACCTACGGATTCGACAATACCTGCGGATTTAACTACGAATTTAAAATTACCTGCGGATTTACCTTTAAAAATACATGCGGATTTACCTGCGAATTTGACAATACCTGTGGATTTGAAAATACCTGCGAATTTATATATAATAAAAATAAATTTTAAAAATAATAAAAAAAAACAGTAAAACAATTTTGGAAAAAAAATTTTTAAAAAAATTAATAAAAACGTAATTTTTTTTTAATTTTTCCAATTTTTTATAATTCTTTTTCAATTTTTTTATAATTTATATATAATAAAAACGTAAAAAAAAATATTAATTTTTTTTAAAAAAAAAAAATTAAAAAAATCAACAAAATTAATAAAAAAATATTAAATTTTTATTAAAAATAAATTCCACGTGGCAGTGCTGACTGTGCCACATAAGCAATGTGTTGTACAGTCAGCGCTACCAAAAATACCACGTAGGCAAGATTCTAAGAATCTTGGCCAAAAAAACTGATCAGGGTCAAATTTGATGGAATCTTTATTTTGCAAGGTTTGTCCAATAAGTTTTTTTTTTAGAGGGGGGTAAACCGAATCTCGCTTATATGGCAGGGGGTAAAGTAGTATTAACCCAAAAAAATATTGAAGCATAAATTATTTGAATTATTTTATCAAAATAAGTTATAAGATATTAAAAATAAATTATAAACTCATAAAAAAAATAATATTACCAAACAAATAGTTTTTAAATATATGAATTTATAAACTATAATACATAATTTATAAACTAAAAAAAATAGTCTTGCTTAGAGCATGCCTCAATAGAATCTCACACCCTCAAAGTATGGTTTTTCATTCACAAAATTCCAATGAAGACATTGATTAACACATTTAGTTTAGTTTCACTTATACCTTTGTAATGTTGATAATTCAATTTAAATTCTAGTTTAACATTTTACTATGGTGTAAAAGCTTATTCACTTTAAATTAGACAACTCTAATTAAATACATGCATCCAAAAAGTCCATGAGAGTAAAAAATAAACCATGGAAAATGAAATAAATGAAACTAAAAAACGCCTTATACGACAGAAGTTGCTTGTGGAACACTGGACCGCGTGCATGCATCGACAAAAATCCAAGAAGAAAAAACATAACACACATTGAATTCATGAAATCTTGCACATGGTTGTCTTTGTTAGGCTTATACATAATTTGAGACTAAAATTGAGGGCAAGATTTTTGATAGATCTTGATTGTGCCTTGCCAATTATGTGTGCCATTTTTCAATATTTCATGTAGATATGTGGTTATAATTAATATGAGGTTATCCAAATATGCTATGTTATAGGTTAGATCAGATGCTACCGGCCACAATTTATCTTATCATTTAGTGTCTCAACTCTTATATTTGAAGATGGACTTCAAATTGGTAACTCAGTTGTGATCATAGGTGTGGGATTTAGATATGACATTTAATGTTGATAAGGTAGTGTCCTACATGTTTATGTGTATATGGTTTCCTATTGTTTCAATTGTGTATGTGGAGCAAATAGGAATATGAAGTTACTCAATAACATGAGATTGTGCTCATTTCATCGAAAGATAGGTACATATTGATTTTTAAGTAAAGAGATATTGACAGTATGTATTTCAGATAGGGAAAATTTGACAAATTTTTATTTTAGTTTAAATTTGAAATTCGATTTTTCCAAATGATGTGTTTGTTACTAGAAGAGTGATAGACTATAAACAATATGTATTAGTTCTGATTAGTATTTATTATAAAATTTATTTCAGTTTTAGTCCTTCTAAAAAATTTGTTTCAGGTTTAGTCCTTAAAGTTTGGAAGGATGTAAATGAAGAAGTTTTTTATTGGAGGTGATTTAATTAAAATATTTGAATTTGGTTTTATTAAAGAAGATTTGATTTCCTTCGTTTTTTTTTAATTCAACTCGTTTTTTATTCAACCCCAATAGACTTTTCTGTAGGATCACTTTTGTTATTTAAGGAGATTGCTCTCCTTATGTTAAGACTAAGTTGTTTTAAAGAATTTATAATTGATCGCCATATTTTGTGTTTAGTAGAGTTTTTGTATTTTCTTCTATAATATTGTATCTTGAATGTCTTTCTTATTTTAGAAGGATAAAGTATTTGATCGGTAACTATGATTTGACTTCATATATAATTGATTTTTGCAAACACTTGGGATAATGTTTAGGTGAAAGTGAGGAGATCTTAGATTCAGGAGAGTCTGAGTTGAAATTCATAAGTAGTATTAGAAAAAAGGCATTGAATTGAGATAGTTCAAATGAGATTGTCGTGTACTAATGAGAACTTGAATTATTGAATTTTCTTTCATTCGGCTACAACCCTCCAGATGTAGGTGAAGTTGCACCTGACTGATTTAGCAATTATATGTGTTATTTAACATATTTATTTGTTCATCGCTCTTTCAAATCATAATGTATCACATGTTGTCTCAATACTGTGTATTTCATCTTGTATTGATTGAAAAAAATCTCAATTAGCATCAAAGAAGATACCTTATTGTGATTAGGTGAGCTCTAGAGTTTTTTAATTTGTTCTGTTCAAGATGGATAATGCCAAAGAATAAGGATTTGTTAATCGACCACCAATTCTTGATGGTACTAGTTATAACTATTGGAGGCTCGCCTGATTGCTTTTCTTAAGTCCTTGGACAATAAGAAATAGAAAGAGGACATAAATGGATGGACTCCTCCAAAGATCAAAGTTGAAGATAATTATGAATCTATGAAGCCCGTAAAGGATTAGACTCATGCTGAAGATGAAGTTGCGCTTGGAAACTCCCGTGCTCTTAATGATATTTATAATGGAGTAAAAAAATGATCTTCAGAATAATTAATACATGTACTAGTTCTAAGAAGGCCTGGGAAACACTTGAAATTGATCATAAAGGTGTATTCAAAGTTCGTATGTCAAGACTTCAGCTCCTTGCCCCAAAATTTGAAAACTTAAAGATGTGCGAGGATGAATCTATTTTTGAATTCAATGTTTGCCTTCGATACATTGCAAACAATTTGTTTGCTCTTAGTGAAAAGATGTTTGACAGAAATCTTATAAGAAAAAATCTAAGATCTTTGCCCCAAAAGTTTGACTTTAAGGTTACAACCATTGAAGAAGCTCAAAATATTTCCACAATGAAAGTTGATGAACTAATTGGCTCCCTACTCACGTTTCAGATGGACATTGATGATAAATCTGAGAAAAAGACTAAGGTGTGGCATTCAAAGTGGATACTGAAGATTTTGATAACCAAGTAAAATATGATACTGATGAAAAAGTTACTAAATCCTTTTCCATGCTTGCTAAAAGTTTTAGCAACATCAAGAGAAGACCTGATAGAAGATTTGGAAATAATGCATGTACTAATGTCAAAGACAATCCACATCAAAATTCAAAAGGGGAAATTTTTCAGCGTCAAGGAAAAGATGGGGGAAAGAAAAATAAGGCCAAGGAAATTCAATGTCATGAATGTGAAGGTTTTAGAAATCTCCAGGTTGAATGCCCAAATTTTCTAAAGAAACGGAGAAAAAGCTACAATACCACTTTTTGTATGATAAGTCAGAGGAAGAGCGTAAATATGAGCAAGCAAACAATTTCGTGGCCTTCACTACCCGCATCAAAGAAATTTCAAATTTTGAGTTTCCTAATGATAATGAAGATACTGGTGATTATGATCTATTTGATGATAATCATGTTGAAGTTTACAAGACTTTGCATCTTAAATAGACTGAAGTATCTCAATTTGCTGAAAAGCATAAGGAAAGGACTGAAGTTCTTCTTCAAGACAAAACTTTCCCCATGCTAACTATTGTATATCTCAATTCTAAGCTATATGGCATGATCAAGTCTATCTGCATGTTGAATTCTGCAACCGAGAGCCTTGATGAAATTCTAGGTGTGGGTAAATTTTCAAAAGACATGAAAGGAATTGGATATACAAACAAATAATCCCATTCAAAGATTATGTTTGTTACACTTATTCTGAAAAAATTCATAGTATTTGGTTACAAGTTGCAACAACCTACCAAACATCTTGACCATCGATGTAAGTTTCTTGCCGGACCCATTTGGGCATGTCACCATTGTGGTTGATATGGTCACAAAGAAATTACAACTATACATTATATGGTAGACAACCACATCACAATTAGTTGTATCATTAGTGGAAGGGTAAGTATGATCTCCGTCCTCAACAATGTTGGCGAGCCAAGCCTAATATTATGGTCAATATACTTGTATATCTCTAAGGGTCTCATCTCGTGAAGATTGGTACTATAACAATGGTTTCTAGAGACGTCATTGGAGAATGAAACTATCTGAAAGACATTAAACTATAATCCAACATGTAATATGGTGGGAGAAATGACTTTAAAAAATGTTGCGGATAGCAAGAGCCGCCACCGACTTTTATTTTATCCAATTTTAGAAAGGCTAAAAGAACAGAAAAAGACCTTTAAAAGAGATTGAGTTCGGGGGGTAAGTTATACAAAGGGAAGGTGTAAGCACCCTTTGTATCTATCGTTATCCATGGGCTCTTAATTGCTTAGCTCACTTGTTTGTTTGAATTGTTTGAAATGTAGTGTGTGAATAGGAAAAATATTATTAAGGACTTTAGCTTGTAAATAAGCTTAGCCTTTTTTTTGAAAGTATTTGAAAAGATAGTGTGAAAAAAGATTTTTGAATTTATATCAGAGCAAGCAATTAGTAGCAACTACCCTAATTTTAAGATTTCTGTTCTTTAAGCTTTTCAGTTTGAAAGGGTTATCCATACCATAAGAAGGACAGGTAATCCTTTTATTGGATTTAAAAAGGGTCATCAGAATTATCGTTCACCATGAGACTGTCCCTACCATAAAGAGGGCGGATAGTCTCAAGGAAGGATATAATAGTCATTAAGGCAACCAGTGAGGATACCTTAGCATTCGAAGGGACGATCATCATTTTATTCGAGGCAACATCGAGGGACTAGATCTCGTATGATGATTTTATTCGTAGGCAGCAGGCTAAGGTATCCTCGTATTCGAGGGACTTGACTATTTTTTAAATCGAAAGGCAACAGACGGCATAAGAAGGGTTACCATAAAGGTGTGTGTGCCACAATCAAGTGATTCACTTCGGATATTTTATCTTGTATAAGTTAGTGATTCTAAATTCAATTCAAGGTTTATCACTCCATATGGTTACTAACCACGCAGATAAAAATAAAGGCAAAATTAAAAGTTCCTACGCTATTACAAGGCTTCGGGGAGGATGAATTACAAACCAAAAACCGGGGGGAAAAGGCGGAAAATAAATGCAAAAATAAAGGCAGAAATGTAAAGGCAGAAATATAAACCTAAGGCTATTACAAGAAATTTTTTTGTGACCTATACACATTTTCTAGAATTTAAATGGCAAAAAAATAAATAAATAAACAAGTTTTACCCAAAGGCCGGGAATTGAAACAAGCATATAAATCTCTAAAGGTTAACCTAAAATTAAATTAATTAGCCTAAAAATAATTATTAGCCTAAAAATAAATTAATTAGCCTTAAATAGTTATTAGCCTAAAAATAAATTAATTAGCCTAAAAATAAATTAATTACCTAAAAATAATTATTAGCCTAAAAATAATTGTTAGCCTAAAAATAAAGAATGTGATAAAATCCTAACCATAATTCATGAAAATGGAAAAAATCTACCTATTATATATATTTTAGGGTTAATGGTTAAAAAAAAGAGATTTTACCAAGGTTTTCAAGGGCAATGAAGCAAACAAATAAGTGTAAGGAAGAATTGACACATGCTCCCCTTTGGCCAAAGGAGATACCTGCAAAAATAAAATAATAATAATAATAAGAATAAGAATATTAGTAATAGTAATAATAATAACACAAGAAAAGAATTGGGGTTTAGCAAATTAAATTATGGACAAAATTACGAATAACCTTGATTTGACCAAATACGAAAAGGTTTTTGACCAAATATGAATAACCTTGATTTGGCCAAATACCAAAAGGTTTTTGGCCAAATATGAATAACCTTGATTTGGCCAAATACCAAAAGGTTTTTGGCCAAAAAAGCAATTGGGGTACCATCCACTTGTTCAATCCATAGAAAACCTGTTCATAAACCAACGCAATGTTACGGTTAAGAAAACAAATGGAAAAATAGAAAAGTGATTAAAATAAAATCAAAAAAATATAATAACCTGATTATATATCAAATAAAATAAGAACACGAAACTACAATTTTTTTTAGATTTTTTTGAAAATATGAAAATAGAAATTAAATCAAATGAAATAGAAAAAAAGAGGAATTTGCGATTTTGAGGGTCGAAATCCTCTAGAATAGAATTCTAAAGGAGTATTGTTCTACGATTTTTTTCTGAACTTTTGGAAAAAATTCGGAGCAAATCGAAACAGTAGTTTCAGAATTCGACTGATAGGCTGAAAAAACTTCTTTTTTTTTGGATTTTTTGAATATTTTATGATTTTTGGTGATTTTTTTGACTAAAAATGCATAAAAAATTAAAATTGTTTATTTTAAAAAATGCCTATTTAATTAATACGAAAATTAAAAATAAAATGATAAAAAATGATTTTTTTGTTATTTTTTAATATAAATGAAAATAAAATTAAAACTATAGTTAGAAACAAATAAAAGAAAAAAGTGTTAGAAGTGGGATTCGAACTCAAGACTTTGTACTTGCAAGCAGTGGCGGAGCAAGAAATTTTAGATAGTCTGGGCAAAAAATTTAACTGCAAATTACATGTGACATAATAGATAAATAATCATAAAGTGTGCTACATAAGATAGATCAACATCTTTAATTGACTTGAATATCACCCGCTCGGTGTAACATATCATCAAGTCATTGAACCACAAATTGTTGATTTTGTTGAGCAAATTAGACTTGATAATCCTCATTGCTGAAAAAGCTCTTTCAACGGATGTTGTCGATACCGGTAATATCAAAGTCAACTCAATGAATTTGTAGACTAATATATTACTTAAGGAGAGACTGATGCAGTTGGAATCCATGTGAACCTGAACTCTCAGAAGATTCTGAGTTATTTAATTTATGAATGAATTTAATTGTCTTAAATTTAATAATAAACTTAATTAAGAAAGAACTTGAGGAGAGGTTACAAACCTTATCTTAATGAACTATTGAACTTAGAAGGAGCTTACAAACCTCATATCCTTAGGAGACTGTTCTATCAATTAATTTATATAGGGGATATAAAACTATTAGAAATTAAGTAATTAAAAAAAAGAAATAAAACAGTAGCAAAACAAAATTAAATAAAAAATTTATTGAATAATAAAAATCTAATCAAATTGTTGTGAAAAACGATACCAATAACAAAGTATAATAGGGAATTAGGGAAGAGAATAAGAACACAAGAATTGGTTATAACTGCTATTCTTTCACTTTCTCTTAAAACAAGATTACAAGTTTACAAGAATAACAAATAACCTCTCTCACCCTAAATTAGGATTTGCAGCTTAGCAATGATGAGAGACTAGTATGCTATTTATAATAAAACCTAACATACTAACTAATGGGCTTTTTCAGCAAGGCCCATTACACAAGCCAACTTAATAAACAAGCTAACTTAACAAATTAGGGTTTAAACACTAAAACCTAATTTAACATGCTAACAACTCTAGCATCTTCGACATCTGCATGCTAGACCCATCTTCGACTACAGCATGCACACTTCGACACCAGCATGTGAACAATCTTTCGACTTCATGCTTAACTCTGTCGAACTGTCGAACCAAGAAGCTACCCTTCGACAATACTAGAGTTCGATCCAATATCTCACACAAATAAAATTACATGTTTTCTATTTTTTTAATAAAATAAATAACCTAATAATAATAAAAGAAAACATTTTTTGTGTTTTTTAAAATATTTTTTAACACTAGAATAAATTAAGTAAATTAGACAAAAGATTAAATAAATTAATTCTAATAAACTAAAAGGGACTTGTTTTTGCTTTTATTTATTTTGATTTAAGTATATGCATTAAATATTTTTTGGGCTTTTTTTTATATATGTTTTAACAAAGCAATACATTCATGTTATAGAATTATAATATATGTTTATTTTTATGATAGTCATGACTAATAATAAAAAATAATACCGACGTAGGATTATATGAGACAAGTCTTATATATTAGGGAGATGTTAACCAGTGCTACAAGAGCACTCTTTAGGTAATTAAAATGGTAAGTTTTTTTTTAAAAAAATGTGTGTATTTAATCCATTAAAAATGTATTAGAAATTAAAATATTGAGTTTTATAAAAAAAAATCTTTATTGAGTATCTTAACGAGTGCCCTGAGGACACTCGTTAGCAAGAACCTCTGTTGTAATCATTGTTTAGTTTTAAGGGATTTTTTTTTAATTTTCGTTTTGATTCATAAATAATTAATTGGGTTGGGTCTGGACCATTGGTTATTCATCTGTTTTAGTTTTCACACTCTATTTTTATTAATTTTGCCCCTGATTTTATCTAAAAAATTGATCATTGAATTGGAAAGAGTACAAAGAACATAGAGGTTGAGCCCGGGCGCATGCCCGGGCTGGTTGGGCCATAGAACCGCCAGTGCTTGCAAGTCTCCTAACCAATTGCACTATATTATTTGTTTGAAATAAAAGCCAATTGAAAGTGCTTGCAAGTCTCCTAACCAAAAGCAAAATGGTTTGGCTGAAAGGTTTAATCGAACTATTTTGGAGAGAGTCAGATGCATGTTGACTAGTGCGGGGTTAACAAAGGTGTTCTGGGCTGAGGCTGTTTCGACAGCAACATATCTGATAAACAGATGTCCTTCGACAGCGTTAGATATGAAGACACCTGAAGAAGTTTGGTCGGGACATCCACCAGATCTCGACAAACTGAGAGTATTTGGCTGCGTAGCCTATGCTCACATTAGGCAAGACAAGGTCGAACCTAGAGCTCTGAAATGCATGTTCATGGGATACCCTGAAGGAGTCAAAGCTTATAGGCTATGGTGCCTAGAGCCAGGTCACAGGAGGTGTATCACCAGTCGAGATGTAGTTTTCAATGAAGTTGAAATGGCTTTTAAGAAAACTGATGATGTTGGTCGAAGTACAGAAACATCTGACGAAGAGCTGGAACAGGTAGAGATTCCTGTTGAGGTGGAGCATGTTGATACTGAATTGCATATCCCAGATGAAGTCGAAGAAGAAGCAGAAGATGCTGAAGTTGAGGAAACTGACGATGACTACCTATTGTCGAGAGATAGGTCGAGAAGAGTCATCAAGCCACCTCAGAGACTTGGATATGCAGATCTTATAGCTTATGCCTTAATCTCTGCAAGTGAGGTTCTAGACGAAGAACCTAGAGACTATAAGGAAGTTATGAGGAGTCGAAATAAGACTGAATGGCTGAAGGCCATGGATGATGAGATGAAATCTCTTCATGATAATCATACTTGGGAACTGATCAAGAAACCTGTTGGGGCAAGGTTAGTCAGCTGTAAATGGATTTTCAAAGTTAAGGAAGGAATTGAAGGAGTGACGTCGAAAAGATACAAGGCAAGGTTAGTTGCAAGGGGTTTCACTCAGAAAGAAGGTGTCGACTTCAATGATGTGTTTTCTCCTATTGTGAAGCATAGGTCCATTCGAATGTTGCTTGCCATGGTGGCACAGTTCGATCTTGAACTGGAACAGATGGATGTGAAGACTGCGTTCTTGTATGGTGATCTAGATGAAACGATCCTGATGAGGCAACCTGAAGGGTATGTCGAAAAGGGGAAGGAAGATTATGTGTGCAAGTTAAAGAGATCTTTGTATGGTCTGAAACAATCTCCTCGATAGTGGAATAGGAGATTCGACAAGTTCATGGCACGCATAAGTTTCATTAGAAGTCAGTTCGACCACTGCGTTTACTTCAGATTTCGACTTGGTAATTCATTTGTTATTTTGTTGCTTTATGTGGATGATATTCTCATAGCAAGCAATAGTGTCGAAGATGTGATGAGGGTGAAGGCTGAACTCAATAAGGAGTTCGATATGAAGGATCTGGGAGCTGCTTCCAGGATTCTTGGAATTGACATTCGAAGAGATAGAAAGAAGTCGAAGTTATGCCTATCTCAAGAGGCATATCTACGGAAGATTCTTGAAAAGTTTGGTATGTCGAATTCGAAGCCAGTTGTGACTCCAACAAACCCTCAATTCAAGATGAGTATTGATCAGTGTCCCAGTACTGATGTCGAAAGAGCCTATATGAATAGCATCCCATATGCTAATATAGTCGGTTCTTTGATGTATGCTATGGTCTGTACTAGACCCGACATAGCATACGTAGTAAGTCTTGTAAGCAGGTACATGGCGAATCCTGGAAAGGCTCACTGGCAAGCATTGAAGTGGATTTTAAGGTACATAAATGGGTCTCTGAATAGAGTCCTAATTTATGGTGGAACCTTGGGTGAAGATAGTAAAGCAGTAATAGAAGGATATGTCGACTCTGATTAGGCAGGTTGTATGGATTCCAGAAAATCTATTTCTGGATATGTTTTCACTATGTTTGGCACTGCAATTAGTTGGAAAGCAACACTTCAGAAGGTTGTTGCTCTATCAACCACTGAAGCGGAGTATATTGCCCTAACTGAAGCTGTGAAAGAAGCATTGTGGCTTGAAGGTTTTGCGAATGAGCTGAAACTTCAAGGTCGAGGTATCACTGTTAAATGTGATAGTCAAAGTGCAATACACCTGTCTAAAAATTCAGCCTATCATGAGCGAACTAAGCACATTGATGTGAGGCTGCATTTCGTCAGAGGAGTAATCGAGCGTGGAGAAGTCCAAGTGCTGAAGGTTTCGACTGAAGACAATGCTGCTGATATGATCACCAAGACATTGCCGAGTTGCAAGTTTTTCCACTGTATGCAGTTGATAAAGCTGCATGAAGAAAGCTAGTTTGTTCCTTGGTGATCATATCAGCAGCATTGTCTTCAGTCGAAACCTTCAGCACTTGGACTTCTCCACGCTCACCGCACCAATTTGTTGTGAAAAACGATACCAATAACAAAGTATAATAGGGAATTAGGGAAGAGAATAAGAACACAAGAATTGGTTATAACTGCTATTCTTTCACTTTCTCTTAAAACAAGATTACAAGTTTACAAGAATAACAAATAACCTCTCTCACCCTAAATTAGGATTTGCAGCTTAGCAATGATGAGAGACTAGTATGCTATTTATAATAAAACCTAACATACTAACTAATGGGCTTTTTCAGCAAGGCCCATTACACAAGCCAACTTAATAAACAAGCTAACTTAACAAATTAGGGTTTAAACACTAAAACCTAATTTAACATGCTAACAACTCTAGCATCTTCGACATCTGCATGCTAGACCCATCTTCGACTACAGCATGCACACTTCGACACCAGCATGTGAACAATCCTTCGACTTCATGCTTAACTCTGTCGAACTGTCGAACCAAGAAGCTACCCTTCGACAATACTAGAGTTCGATCCAATATCTCACACAAATAAAATTACATGTTTTCTATTTTTTTAATAAAATAAATAACCTAATAATAATAAAAGAAAACATTTTTTGTGTTTTTTAAAATATTTTTTAACACTAGAATAAATTAAGTAAATTAGACAAAAGATTAAATAAATTAATTCTAATAAACTAAAAGGGACTTGTTTTTGCTTTTATTTATTTTGATTTAAGTATATGCATTAAATATTTTTTGGGCTTTTTTTTATATATGTTTTAACAAAGCAATACATTCATGTTATAGAATTATAATATATGTTTATTTTTATGATAGTCATGACTAATAATAAAAAATAATACCGACGTAGGATTATATGAGACAAGTCTTATATATTAGGGAGATGTTAACCAGTGCTACAAGAGCACTCTTTAAGTAATTAAAATGGTAAGTTTTTTTTTAAAAAAATGTGTATATTTAATCCATTAAAAATGTATTAGAAATTAAAATATTGAGTTTTATAAAAAAAAAATCTTTATTGAGTATCTTAACGAGTGCCCTGAGGACACTCGTTAGCAAGAACCTCTGTTGTAATCATTGTTTAGTTTTAAGGGATTTTTTTTTAATTTTCGTTTTGATTCATAAATAATTAATTGGGTTGGGTCTGGACCATTGGTTATTCATCTGTTTTAGTTTTCACACTCTATTTTTATTAATTTTGCCCCTGATTTTATCTAAAAATTGATCATTGAATTGGAAAGAGTACAAAGAACATAGAGGTTGAGCCCGGGCGCATGCCCGGGCTGGTTGGGCCATAGAACCGCCAGTGCTTGCAAGTCTCCTAACCAATTGCACTATATTATTTGTTTGAAATAAAAGCCAATTGAAAGTGTATGAAGCATGGGAAAACATTTTGCTATTTATTAAAATATAAATAATGAGTAAATTATTATATTTTAAAATAGACTTTAAATCGAATATTTATAAAATTCAAGACGTCAATGTGAATGACCTCAAAATTTTATAAAAAATCCAATTTTGAAATAATTTGAATATTTGAATATGGTGGGCAAATTTTGGGGTGTGACAACTGCCCCTGTTCAATTTTCTTAAACCGGAGGATGTAGAATGGTTTATGTCCCATTTGGTATCTGAGGGTGGAAGAGGATTGAACACTAGAGTACCCAGAAATTTGCACTATAGGGGATGGGCTTAGAGATGCCACCCAGTTATTGAGAGAATTGATTGAGATGGGCTTAAAAGATGCCATCTGGATGTTGGGAGTATGAAGTGGGCTTAAATATGCCACCTGACTTGATAGGTTGAAAGTCAGAATGATTCGTACGTTAGACTGTATCTGAAAGGATATACTTAGGATGAGTCGTACGTTAGACTGAATCCACTGTGTTGATGAATGTCAAAGTAAGTCGTATGTTAGGTTGTACTTTAGGACGAGTCACACGTTAGACTAGGTCCAATTGCATCGATAGATGTTTGGATAAGCCGTATATTAGGCTGAAGGACAGGTCGTACGTTAGACCGGGTCCGATTGCATCGATAGATGTCTGGAAATCCGTACGTTAGGCTGAAGGATGGGTCATACGTTAGACCGGATCCAATTGCATTGATAAATGTCTGGATAAGTAAGTCGTTCGTTAGGCTGTACTTTAGGACGAGTCATACGTTAGACTGGGTCCGATTGCATCGATAGATGTCTGGAAAGCTGTACATTAGGCTGAAGGATGGGTCGTATGTTAGACCGGATCCAATTGCATTGATAAATGTTTGGATAAGTAAGTCGTTCGTTAGGCTGTACTTTAGGACGAGTCATGCGTTAGACTGGGTCCGATTGCATTGGTAGATGTCTGGAAAGCCGTATGTTAGGCTGTAGGATTGGTTGTGCATTAGACCAGGTTCCCTGTGTTGATAATTGTCAGGATACGCCGTACGTCATGTTGTATCCTAGGATGAGTCGTACGCTAGACGAAATCCTTTGTATTGAGAAGTACCAGAATGAGCCGTACATTAGGTTGTATCTGAGCTCAGTGTGTTGAGAAGTGTTTGTTGGAGGTCGATCGTGTCAACACCGTTCGTGATGATAGAATTAGATTTCTGAATGTCTCTTGATTATCTCTGAACTATCTTTGGAAGATATCCAAAATTAAGCATCAGAACTAAATCTTTGTCTTGATTATCTCTGAACTATCTTTGGAAGATATCCAAATTTAAGCATCATAACTAAATCATTGTCTTGATTATCTCTGAACTATCTCTGGAGGATACCCAAAATTAAGTGTCAGAACTAAATCTCTGTCTTGATTATCTCTGAACTATCTTTGGAAGATATCCAAAATTAAGCATCATAACTAAATCTCTGTCTTGATTATCTCTGAACTATCTTTGGAAGATATCCAAAATTAAGCATCAGAACTAAATCTTTGTCTTGATTATCTCTGAACTATCTTTGGAAGATATCCAAAATTAAGCATCAGAACTAAATCTTTGTCTTGATTATCTCTGAACTATCTTTGGAAGATATCCAAAATTAAGTGTCAGAACTAAATCTCTGTCTTGAATGAGTGTCAGAATTAAATTGTTGACTTGATTATCTCTGCACTATATCTAGAAGATAATGTTCATTTGATTTGTAGGAATAGACTGAAAAAACAACATTAGTTTTATGCAGTATCGTGATGCATGTAATGAATGAGACGAGGTCCTCAAAATAAATGAAGAAACTTTGTATGTTTTGTATGCGTTTTTTATGAATCTCTATATGTACTGTATGGATATGTATGTGATGTATATGATGTATGACTATGAATTATACTATTTGGAGTGTTTTGAGAAAATAAGTCTCTGTATTGTTGTGACTCTGATGCTTGATCCTGTATTGAAGATACATAGCTGGGGGTTTCTGTTCTCTGCTTGGGGATGAAAACAGTTTGAGTGATTGATCTCGATGTACCCTGACTGGGGATAGGAGAGTTGGATGACTCTGAAAAGAGAAGTATTGGAGAATAGGTGATGTCAAAGATATAAACTCCGCTGGGGGACTAAAGGTCCTGTTGGGGAGAGATCATTTGAATATATCTTCTCGAGAATTACTCTGTGGGGATATGATCTTGTGAAACTGGCTTTGTGGGAAGGCATGGATGGCTTGAACATTGCCCCCAGTGGTTATAGTAGCTGTCATTCCTGGACTCGTATTGATTGGAACACACCGATGAGTATTGATCGAAGTGTTGAACATGCCTTGCATAGCTTTGCCCCAACTATTAGGGAATTTGAAGAGATTCGCCTCGCGAGGACCTTATGAGATGTTTACTATGGGTGACATGCCCCTAGTACTTAGTATGATGCCCCTGACTGATCGGGAAGTAGCTTCAGACCCACTTGTGTGCATGCCTCTGATTGTTTGGCATTCTTGAGAGATTCTTGGAATCTTGACCTGATTGCCCCAGATTGATTGGACAAACACGTCGTGCCCCTTGTTATTTATTGACTTCTAATCAACTGAGTCAGTTGTAAGAGATATTGTTCCTGAAGTGGTTCCGTCTGTCGGGATGACTTTTAGTCATTAGCCGTACCTTGTGCAGATTCTTCTTGATGCTAACATTTGAAATTATGTAGCAAAATATGTTTAATAATGAATTCATGAGATGCAATGCATATGTCTGTCTTGTTTTTTGAAAAACATTAAAACAAGAGATGTAAAAGTGTGATGTTTATAAAAACGTGATATTTGTAAAAACGAAATATCAACTCAGCATTTGTGGTAAACCTTAAGGAGTTAGGATACCTTTTTGGTGACAGTATGCTTTCGAACTAACCATGTTTCAGTTAGGACTTTCAAGGGTTGTAACGTGGCTTGGTTCACGGTTTAAGAAACAAAGGATAATGGTAAACCTTAAGGAGTTAGAATTGTTAGTCCTATTTATCACATGAATTAGGTTAGAAGAAAATAATTATAGTAAAACTATGGACCAAATCAAAGCCCAAAAATCAATTTGTTTTAATTGTAATAAAAAATTAAATCAAACTAATTTAATAAGATTGACTTGTTCCCTAAGTTATAAAAAGTGCTAAAAATAGGACAAATAAGATTAAAAACTTCTTTTTTTGGATTTTTTTGAATATTTTATGATTTTTGGTGATTTTTTTTACTAAAAATGCATAAAAAGTTATAATTGCTTATTTTAAAAAATGCCTATTTAATTAATACGAAAATTAAAAATAAAATGATAAAAAATGATTTTTTTGTGATTTTTTAATATAAATGAAAATAAAATTAAAACTATAGTTAGAAACAAATAAAAGAAAAAAGTGTTAGAAGTGAGTTTCAAACCCAAGACTTTGTACTTGCAAGCCTTACCTCCTTACCAATTGCGCTATATTATTTGTTTGACATAAAAGCCAATTGAAAGTGCATGAAGCATGTGAAAATATTTTGCTATTTATTAAAATATAAATAATTTAAGAGTAAATTATTATATTTTAAAATAGACTTTAAATCGAATATTTATAAAATTCAAGACGTCAATGTGAATGACCTCAAAATTTTATAAAAAATCTAATTTTGAAATAATTTGAATATTTGAATATGGTGGACAAATTTTGGGGTATGACACAACAATTATGCTACGTTTGGTGATGTTGCTAAAGGAAAAAATATTCGAAAAGGGAAGTTAAAATATCCTGGTCTTCCTTTCCTTATTGATGGCTTACTACTTGATGGCCTTACTACTAATCTAATTAGAATTAGTCAACTTTGTGATCAAAATTTATCTGACAGCTTCAACAATTGTGAATTCATTTTTACATATAAAAAAGCATGCTTAAGTGATGAAGGGGTATTGATCTACAAAAAACTACTACATATGGTTACCTTCTGATAAAAATTAACCTCAATCTTGTTTAATTTCCAAAATTGAAGAAACGAAATTGTGGAACAGAAAGCTTGGGCACTTAAATATCAGAAGTATGAGGAAGAATGTTGTTGAGAAGGATATTGTTGGCCTACTTGCTTATCCCGACCGAGGGATAAGCAAGACGCAATCTATGTTAAGCTTGCACCACTTGCACGACTCAAACCCCTAAAGCTAAACATTTACAAACTCTTGTGTGATTTTCCAGAATCTTCTTCTCGAGAGTAATCTAAATTGTTCTGCAGGAACATTTGGCGCCCACCTTAGGGGCTAGGTAAAACTTTTCTAGGCCGCATATCTTTCACACATACACACCGAAAGGGAAACCAAATGTCCAATATGGATGGAAGTTCCCTATTTGGTATCGTTCATTTACTAACCATGGAAGAAGCTTTAAAGCAGCAAAACGAATCACTCAAAGTTTTTATACAATTCCTACAGTCTCAAAGGTTTTATACAATTACAATTCCTACAATTCTTTCATCCCTTACCTTTTTTTGACACACGGGATATCCTAAATAGCATGTCATGGCTGTAGATGATCAAGCCACTACACTCGGTGCTATGAATACCCTCAAATGCGAGTTAATGGTGGGAACTTTCAAGGGTGGAGCATTAAAATGGTACATGGGTGTACCTAAGGCCTCCATATCAGGATATCCTGACCTAGTTTGGAAAATGATTCAGTACTTTCCAGTGGGCAAGCATTGGGAAGCATCTACCAACAATCCTCCCAATAACTACTCGGGGCTGATCGAACACGCTCGAGACTACCAAGCTTGTTTCAATAGAGGAGATATTCATATCATCGAGGTTCTCCAAGATGGCATCTGGGTTGGTGACTTAGAAGGACCGTCGACTCAAAATTTAAATTCTGGTGCGAAGGAAGCGGTAGACCTCTTCAGCTATAGTGTCCTAGAGGAAGAGAGCAGCAAGAAAGAATACCGTCCGAGCATCCTAAGGAAGCTTCACAACAAACCAGACAAGAACACTTTTTTGGAGGAAAAAAGCGTTATTATGCACATCGACATGATACACGGGAGCGAATCTAGAAGCCTCATGGATGGAGGGAAAGGCCTTTCACACCCCTCAATTCGAGGAGACCAGATATCCTACGAGAGGTGGATCATTTAGGAATTTCACCGATAATAACACTTAGTGGGAAGGAATCATGGTGCTCATTTCACTGATTGGAAGGCCATCACACAAAAGAATGCATACAACTCAAAAAGGAGATATAAGCCTTGGTTCATCGTGGTAAGTTGTCATCCTAAGTAAATGATGTTTTTCATCATCTCCAGGAAAATAAGATCCATTTCAGTCAAGATCAATGAAGGGAAGGTACCACATGGAGGTAGGCAAGAGAAGTGATGAAGGAAATCCACTATTAGCAGTATCAATTTTAAGCTAAACAACCTCTGGTTTACAACTTCTCACTTAATCCCTACCCAGTGCAACTTCTATCAAGAACTTCCTAGATAAGAGAAACCCGTCTCACTTACAATCACTACAGTGATGTCTCATAATAACTACCCTAGTTACTAATATTGACGACCCTTTACCACAATCTTCAATTATAAACAATACACGATTAAGAATCCCTTAATCAACAAACACTTGATCTTCCTTAAAATCTTCGATCAAGAACGATAGCTTGAAATACAAGTAGCACACACTTAGATAAATGTATCAACGATACCTAAGTGACACACATACATTCAATACTTAAAAGCTTATCAATGCATGACATAACTTACAACTCCATAAAAACAGTCATACTCTTATATCAACATGATATTAGAGAGGCTCACAATTTGCACACAAACACTAACCTATTCCCGTAAACTCTGCACTTCAATTAGGTTTGTAGCCTATTTAAAGAACACATCTAGTGTGGAATTGGGCTTTAAAATGCAAGCGGGAGAATGCTAAAAATGTGCAAAATATTCTCCAAGAAAATAGGTATCTAATTATTAGTTTCCTAAATATTCTCCATATTTTAAAACTATGAATATATCTTGAAGACAGATAAAATCTTTTATCCTTAGATTAAGCGTTATATTGGATTATATAATATTCTCCAAATATTCTGCATCTGTAACAACTTAAATAGAATTCAAAAGCCCAGCTTAACACGCAGTCACGATGTCGGATGATCCAGCATAGGACATCTTGTTCGACATTTTATACCAGATGCAGTAGATATAACATATTATTCAACATATTCTGTAGCATATATTTTCTGCAAGTTCAAACATTCTAAATAACATGTTGCTGTCTAATTTGTTTTACTAAAATTAATGTCAACCATACAATCAGAGAATTAACATTGTAGTCGAATGTTAGCGTGATATTTACTTGTTTCCTAATTATTATGCAAGAAAGATAAAAAATGTTTTTAGATTTTTTATTATTGTGCATGACAATATTTTAAAGTCTTGCTCCTATGTATCTCCAGATGCGATGGAGAACTCAAGGCTACGTAGTTTTGGATAGCAAATATTTATGGGTTGATTTATTTTAGAGAGAGATACATGATCGCATTCAAACGGATAACATTGTTGCCCAAAACATGAATAATTGAACATTTGAATAACTTCAAGAATGGATGAGTGAATCTGGATTGACACAGATTCTTGCCATCGTCACATTCGAGTGGAAAACGTTTGATCTTCACATGTGGAAGCGTTGTTTGCATCATCGTGAAATAGACTAAGCCTCTCTCATTTATGAAAAGATTTTGAAGTTACGCGGGGGCAAAAAAAGTTAGTTTGATGAGTCGAGATTGATTTTATATGGAGTCAAGCAACCGTTTGAACAAGGCGTGAACCTTGCGCTCGTTCACCCAAGGTTCAAAAGGAAGTGCATCCAATTGTCTTTTCTCTTCCATGTTTATTGAAAAATTGTGTGATGAACCTAAGTTTGTTTGATTATTGGTGTTTTGAAGCATTTTGATTAAGAAAAAGAAATTTGGTGTTAACCAAGGTTTATTGGATTGAAATGTGAAATTGGCTTGAGTTTGAATAAGATTTTTGAATGATAATGCAAAAGAGACTTATTCAAAGTGAGTGGATGCAAATCAAGGTTAGTTGCTAAAAGCTTCAAACAGGTTGAAGGTATTGACTTCTTTGACACTTTTTCTCCTATTGCAAAATTGAAAACTTTAATATTACTTCTTGACTTAGCTTTTTCATTAGACTTACATCTACATCAACTTGATGCTCATAATGCTTTTCTTCATGGAGATGTGGACGAGGAAGTGTACACGTCATTGCATAAAGGCATTACACCTTCTTACCCAAATCAAGTATGCAAACTTCTAAAGTCTATTTATAAAATAGTCAAGTAGACAATGGTTTTAAAACTTATCTTATGTTCTGCTAACTAATGATTTCAAACAATGTTCTTCTGATCATTCCCTCTTTATTTATCAATCCCATCACAGTTTTACTGCATTGCTCATTTATGTTGATTATCTCGTAATTGCAGGAAATAACTTGACCATTATTTACAAGGTAAAGCGAATACTGCAAGATCATTCCCATATCAAAAACCTGGGAATTTTGAAGTATTTTTTGGGTCCAGAGGTAGCAAGAAACAGCTATGGAATCAACATATGCCAACACAAATATACTCTTGATCTGTTTTCAAGTCTGGATTACTTGGATGCAAACCTGCTACAAGTCTTATGTCTAGAGACACCAGATTGAAGATAACCAAAGGTGCCCCTATAGAAACTCCTATTGTCTACAAAAGTCTTGTTGGTCAACTTATATACTTGCTCAACACAAGACCAAATATTTCATATTATGTCGAGCTTCTTAGCCAACATATGAGTCAACCCACCAACATTCACTACAATGTAGCCTTTAGAGTGCTTCGCTATCTAAAGAATTCTCTAGGTCAAGGACTCTTTTTTCCAAGCCACTCTTCTCAACAACTCAAGGCTTTCTCATACTCAGATTGGGCAACCTGTCCAAACACTCGTAAATCTATCACAGGATTCTGCATTTACCTTGGAGATTCATTGATTTCGTGGAAATCTAAGAAACAAACAACAGTGTCTCGCAGCTCCACTGAAGTAGAGTACAGAGCTATGGCCTCCACCGTCAGTGAGCTACAATGGATGACAAACACTCGTAAGAAACTGCATATTTCTTTCATCCAACCACCTCTTCTCTATTGCGTCAACGCTTCTACCAGACACATTGCAAGTAATTCTTCCTTCCATGAATGCAAGAAACACATTGATTTGGATTGTCATCTTGTGCGGGAAAAACTCCAACTTGACTTATTTCATCTCCAACCCGTGTCCTTTTCCCAACAACTTGGTTGTATTAGAAGCTATTTTATAGCCCTTTATTTACTTCTCAGTTATTATTAGGTTGCTCATTTGATGGACTTGGACTGTATTTGAATGAAGGCCCAATTGCTATATATACATTGGCCCTTTTCTTTGAAATCCATCTAATTCATTCTATTTGCAGTTTTGGGTCCAACGAGTTTTATTATCACATTCCATACTGTGTAATAATAAATTCATTATATATCTGTCTTTGAAACAAATAAAAAGTTACTTGCAAAAACATCTTCCAATGAAAAATTTATTTTGATTCACTTCTATAAAAAATGTTATATGTTATTCAAACTCAACATAAAATGATTCATCTCTATTGAAAAAAATTAAGAACAAAAGTTCAAGTACTGATATATTAAAAATACATATATAATAGTATAATACTATAGTATTGTATGCATTTATTTTTATCTTCCTTTTAGTTTCCATATATTACAACTTATAAATATTTTTAAAATATAAACCAATATTATAAGACATTATTTAACATTTTAAAAAATCATCCCACTTATACAACACTGGAAAAGAGGTTTTTACCTTTGTACTTCCATGGCTCCCCCATGTGCTGTATAAATTGACTAGTTGAACTGGAGGATAAACAAGTGATGGCATATCCACAAATATGAGTTCTTCAACTTTACAGATTTTTTTAGTGAAAATCATTTAGTAATTTATTGAAATATTAATATAAAAATTATTGATAGTGGCCTGTCTATACTCTATATCCACTTTAGATCACATATCCATCATAATATGTTGTAACTATTAACTATTATGGCTAAAAAAATGTGGCAACTTCTATAATTTGGACTATAATAAAAAGTCTATATAGAAAATTTCATTGAAGTCACCTCAATTGAAAAGAATGAAGTTTGCAACGTTTCACTTTAAAAATGAAATTTACGGATCTGGATCCTCTCCAATTTACTCTCTGCTGCTACCATTCTGCTCTTATCCCAGCCATCTATTAATATTTTATCTCTCTTTTCAAAATAACCTTATCAAATTCATATTAATTATTAGCCATTGGATAGGGCATTGGAGGGATAGCTGCAGAAAGATTTCGAAATTTACATTACTAAATTATCAAATAAAAAATAAAATAAGAAGTGATTTTTTTCATAATTTATGTTTGATTTAAATTTTGAAAGAGACAAAAACGATTTTATAAGTGTAAAATTTATTTAATAATTTTAGAGATGATTGATTCTACTTTTAAAATTTTTTTCTACTTAGAATTGATTTTATAGTCGATTATCTATGAACTCCTGCTCATTCTCTGATCGGTTTCAAAATTTTATCTAGTGTTTTTAATTAATAGCAGTTTAAGAGGCATCGTCTGCTTCAGAGTGTTCAACGATTATGATATAATCTTGGTATTTTTGATGTGTTCATGGTAGGTCTGATAGTCTAAGCTCTAGCCGACATATTATTAGGTGGAGGATCGTAGTGTGACTGCTGTTTTAAGGCTTTATTTTAATTTTATTTTAGTTGATTTTTTTCAATGTAGTTTATTTTTAACTGCTTCTTGTTTCGGTTATATACTCTTTAAAAAATTTATAAATTTTAAGTTTAAACGTAATTTTTAGATTAAAATTTATTTTTTAATTCTTTTTTACATAAAAATATTTAAATATAAATCACTTTAACTTATTTTTATCTATACAAAATCAATTCAACTTTTGTAACTGCAAAACTAAACAAACACACATAATCATGATCAAAAACAAAGCACACAATCCACATAAACCCTTTCTAAATTTTCTCTTTTTTTTCTTCTTCCAATATCCTAAGAGAGAGAAACCTCACATAGATAAAAGAGAGATAGAGAGATATGGGAAAGAGTCCCACAACTATCTGTCCTTGTTGATAGACAACAAAACTGCCACACCGCCAATAATGCTTGGGACCTTGCAAATCAGACAGACAACCCTTCTCTCTCTCTCTTACCATCTCTCTCTCCTTCAAATGTAGTATCTCCTAGCATAGCATAGCATAACATATCTCTAGCAACCCATTTGAAAAGTTTCCACCTTTCATTTCTTACCACAATCCCTCCACTCTTTCTACCTCAAAACTTTCTCTCTCTTTTCACACACAAAAAAAGAATCTACTATTTCCCTTCTCACTAGACTCACAAAAACAAATCATTTTCTATAAAAACCATTTCTCTTTATTATATATATTCTATATAAGACCATCAAAGATACTACATCACAAAAACAAAAGAATAGTATATTTTTCCCCCTAGTGTTTGTTATTCATATGGGGTCTTCTCCTGCTTCTTCTCATGCTTTCACATTTATTACCATTCTCTTGTTACAGAATGTTGGTCACATTCATTGATACCTAACCTAAGAAGAAAAAAAAAATAGTTTCATCATTTCATAGCATTAAATTTCTCATCTTTATTTCATGGAGAGGCTTCAAGCACCCATCAATTCTTCTGTATGTTATATTATTCTTTCTTCAAAACTATTGCATTTAATGCATTTTACTATTTTTCTGAAAATTGTTGACATTCTTTTTTAGCAACACTTTTCTTTCTTCATACAACACTTTAAGTAACACTTTTTTTTTCTGTTGCTGCAGTTCTTTGGTGAAGTGAATTGTTTAGACCAAACATTTCTTGACACAGAAAGTTTAAGATTTGAGGAAGATGAACAGTTTCTGATATCAAGCTTAGAAGACAACATGCCATTTCTTCAAATGCTTCAAAGTGTTGAATCTCCACAGTTGATATATCCTCTAAAAGAACCAAACTTTCAAACACTTTTGAGGCTACAACATATGAAGAAGCCATGGGAAGAAGACATAGCCTTTATTCCTAGGATGGATTCACATCAACAAGCTCAAACAACATTGGAATTTGAGAGCTGTGTTACACATGATGTTCTAGAGATGCAGTCACCAGTGAAATCAGAAAGCTATGAACTTCAACACAAAGTTTCAGCTTCATGCATTGAGAAATTGAGCTATGAGTGTAACCAAGAACAAACAAAAACATGTTCCAAATCTCAGCTTGTGACAAGAGAAAAGAGGAAGAGGAAAAGAACAAGACCGGTTAAGAATAAGGAAGATGTTGAGAATCAAAGGATGACACACATTGCTGTTGAAAGAAATAGGAGAAGACAAATGAATGACCATCTTAGTGTTCTTAGGTCTCTTATGCCATCTTCTTATATTCAAAGGGTAAGCACTTTTTTTTAATCATTTTTATGAAATTTTAGGTCAAATTCTCATGACCCTTTTCTTCAATTTGATTTCTTATGCTTTATTCATGATAAAAATTCAATCTTTTTGGAGTTTGATGATAAGGGCTTGTTTGGATTTTAGTAAAAATTTCATTTTTAATAGACCCATTTAGTTAAACTTACCCTCAATTTAAATAAGCACTAAAAAATTATTTTTTTTTTAAATTTTATTTTGAAATTTTCACTTATTTTGATGATGAATTAAATTTAATTTTTTTTTGATAATGTGAAAGGGTGACCAAGCATCAATAATTGGAGGGGCAATAGATTTTGTGAAGGAGTTAGAGCAATTGCTTGAATCTCTTGAAGTACAAAAAAGGTTAAAAAAGAATGAAGAATTTGGTTCAACCTCATCATCATCACCACCTAGTTATGAAACAAAGTTATCATGTTGTGAAGAAAATGAGGTGAAGGCAGAAAACAAATCAGAAGCAGCAGATATAAAAGTGACATTGATTCAAACTCATGTGAACTTGAAAATAGAGTGCAAAAGAAGATGTGGTCAATTGATAAAAGTTATTGTTGCTTTGGAGAATCTTAGGCTAACTATTCTTCACCTTAACATCACATCCTTTGAGTCTTCTGTACTTTACTCCCTCAATCTCAAGGTATTACTTTGTCTTTTCATTTTATATATTTTACTACTTTTTTTAAATGTGGTCAACTCAACTCAACTCACAATGGAATCAAGTCAGTGTACTGTTTTTTTCTGACTTGTAATCTAAGCAAAACCTGTCTTCCCTAGTTCCAACATTTTTTTTGGAGTTAGAAATCAGATATATCTGCGCGCTACTGTAGAGACTAATTTTTCGAATTTTTTGAATTAGAGAAAATCACACTCAACGTCAAAGTTGCCTCTTAAAAAATTTAATACTGTTGCGAATCTAGGACTGTGATCAAACTCAAAACGTCTGATTAAGTTGGAACTCAGTCTGATTAAATTGGAAGAGATCCCTCATTGTTTATTATTATAAAATTCTTTTTTTTTTTTTATTATTATTATTATTATTATTATTATTATTATTATTATTATTTGTTGAATTAATAAGGAACTTTGTGTGATGCAGATTGAAGAAGATTGTAAGCTAGGCACAGCAAATGACATAGCAGAAGCAGTTCATGAAATATTCAACTATATTAATGGTAACTAGGTTTAACCATAGGGGAGTGAATAGGAGAAGAATAAAGGACAAGGAAATTATTGAAGGGAGAAGTGGTAACGGGGAACATAGGGCAACAATTTCTTGTCTACATATATCAATGTATGATGTATCATGTTAATTAGGTAGCTCACAAAATAGAGATAGGGTACATCATCATGTTATTGTTTTTCTGTTTATTTTATTTTATTGGATTTTTAGTTGGTAGTATTATCTTATACTAAAGTGTGTGTAATGTTTATTAATTTGATTAGTATTTTGGTGAATTATTGGATTTTTAGTTGGTAGTATTATCTTATACTAAAGTGTGTGTAATGTTTATTAATTTGATTAGTATTTTGGTGAATTGATAATTTTGGTTGATGCTAACTACTTTTGCATAGCATAAATTGTTGGTATGCATAGTTTATGACTTATATAAATTCTGAATTATCTATAATTTAATTTCTATGATATAAAATCAGAGCTATTTTTTTATCTTCTGAAGAATAAAATAATTTTTTTTAAATTATATGAATAAATCCAGATAAAATAAGAATATGTAAAAATGAAAAAATTATAATAAAAATTGTAAAAATAAATTTAAAAAATTTTGACTTCTTCAACTTTCAATTTTCAATTTTCAATGTATTATTAATTATAAATTTTTAATTGTATTATAAAATATATTATCTATGTTATCTTAAATTTAATATTTAATATTTAAGATAAAGATATAAAATTTGATACATGATAATGACAATTTATATAAGTCTAAATATAAAATATTTAAGTTATATAAAATAAACCACACATTTATTCATTTAAAGATGTGCAAAGTCTTTTAATAACAAGTTGACAATGAAATAAACTATTTTTAAATATTCAATTAAATTTTGTCAAAAAATATATATAAAAAAACAAGACTATATACTTAACCAAATCAAATTTATAAACATTAATCTCTTATTATAGCTTTATTAGTAATTTTTTGAAAACATAACACTTTTCTTGAATTATATAATTCAGAATTATAAAAGTCTTACCTTTCTATTTGTGAATTATAAATCTATAATTGGGACAAGTTACTAGTGTTTAGAAGAAAGAGAAATTGCAATATATATTATGATAAGGCACATGATGGTGGACTTGTGGGGGGATAAAGGGTAGGGTCCAATATTTGTACTGTACATGAGAAGGTGGGACACAGTTTGAAAATTTAAGAGCAATGATGATTAATATTTATGAAGAGGGGAATTTGATATGATACATCTCTTTTTACATTGACTTTGTTTGATGGGGTATATACAATAAATGATGTTTCATAATTGTACATGTCTTACTTTTTTATCGCTTCTTTTTGGCTTTGAGTTGATGGCACCTTTATACAATTTGCCGTCATCTGCTTAATTTTTGTAATGGTACTAGTAATATTAATATAAAGGAAGAAAGATAAGAGAGATATAGTGCATAATACCAATACCATAAGTATTCAAGTCAAAACAACATACACAAAAATACAACCACCCCTAATACCCTAACAAGAAGGCACAAAAGAAAAAGAGTCAAAATGAGAGCCTCTAATTTGAGAAATATATTGAATTGTGTTGATTGATTTAAAGTTTTTTGGTTTGTTCAAATGAAGGTAAACTCAAAAACACATAATTGAAAGATATGGAGTTAAGGGAAACGCAGAAGAAATATCAACATCGAAACATCAACATCGAAGCTGAATTTAATCAAGAATTCTAAGATTTGAGAATGATAGTGAGATGAAGTTGTGATTGCAATAGGTTTTGGCGGTGAAAAATAAATTGAAGAAAATCGGAAAGCAAAACTGATTTACTCCATAAGATATATAATGGAATCCTAGAATTTCGGAAAAGTTACAAAAATAAAAATTGCGATGAACACAAAATCGTACTCACAAGAATAAGAATGGGTGTAACAAGAAAATGTAAAATTTATAGATTGAAAACTTCGATCGATTCAGAATTCGAACAAGTATCTAATTGAAAAACAAATTGAATAAAAAACCAGAGAAAAGATGACGCAGACGAAATTGCGATAAAGTGAAATCGCAAGAACGTGATCGAAACATGGAAATCGATCAAGAAAGAAATTTAAATTGAATAAAAAATTGGAAATTAAGAAATCGAAATGTGTATAGACTATTTTTTTTAGTCCCATAACTTAACCTTAGAGTTCATTTTTGTTGGGGGGGAGTTTATAGTAGGGAGAATTGATACATAGTTGAGGAATATGCACCTTTGTGAAAGACACACCACTTGTCCACCTAAAACTTTAAGGTGATAGGTGAGTGGGTTCTCCCACTTATATATTGTCAAGTCTCCACATTTCTATCCAATGTGAGACTATTTCACCACTTACTCACACTTGTATTATTATTGTAACACTTTTGGCCCCTTAACTTACAAAATATATATATTGGTCCCTTAACTCTTCAAAATGTACTATACTAGTCTTTTTCGTCTATTAGCGACGAATTTAGCGACCAACTTTGAGTTTTTTTCAATCGCTAATTAGACAAAAATTACTAATATGGTACCTTTTAAAGAGTTAAGGGACCAATATAGATTTTTTTAGTTAAGGGATTAAAATGAACACCGAGAATAATATACGAAACTAAAAAGAGTATTAAGCCTATTATCATCAATATATGGTAACAAGAACCGAGGAACCTATTGAATGTATGGTAGAATTCCTAGAAAAGAATAAACCACGACCTGGACAGGATTTCAAATATCTTAAAACTCTGCAGGTTGCATTGTAGTGAGTCATTGTTGGTTTGGAGAGGAATTGGCTAAGTTGTTGTGTGATAAAGGTGATGTCAGGTCTGGTGGTGTTCAAGTAAATGAGCCTACCAATCACCTTCCTATAAGCTGGTATATCAGGATATGGGGGGCTGTTGTCATTGGATAGTTTGATACTTGAGTCAGATGGGGTATTCACAGGTTTGGAAGTAAGAAATCCTGAGTCAGACAAGAGATCAGTGCAGTACTTCCTTTGATATAGTGAAATCCCTTGTTGTGAATGTGCCACCTCCAAACCTAAGAAATATTTAAGTATGCCAAGATCTTTTATTTTGAAAGCTTGGTGGAGATTGTTTTTCATAAGTTGAAATTCTGCCAAAGAATTGCCAGCTAGTTACTTATTGAAGGATATGCAGATTGTATGTACAAGAACACCTATCCTATTATGTGACAATCAGAGCGCCTTACATATCGCTGTCAATCTTATTTTCCATGAGAGAATCAAACACCTTGACATCGATTGTCATATTGTTAGGGAAAAGGTTCAAACTGGTATGATGAAATTAATTCTTGTTGCTTCTCATAATCAGCTGGCTGACTTCTTCACTAAGTCTTTACTTCCAAAACCATTTTATGCTCTTATGTCCAAGCTGAACTTGTTAAACATTTACTAAGGCTTAACTTGTGGGAGGGTAATAACTGGAAGTGAAGAGGGTAGTTAAAGTTAGTTGTTACACTTTGTATATAAATAGCTAACTGCATTGTAATCCAACTCTCAATGAAAGCTTGATATTCATTCTCTAAACTCTTCTCTTTTGTCTACTTTCTTCTTCTTTCTCAAGCACTCAATGATGTGCTTCACACATTGCTAATATTTATTCTCGCATTTTAATTTACAATATATTTCTTAAGTTGGTGATATTTTCGTAGATTAAAACATTGAAAAGTTGAGTCTATATAGAATTTTATTTTTAAATTATTGTTGGATGAACTTTCTGTCATGTTAGAAAAGAGCCGTAGTACATTATTTCATATGCTTGGCTCTTGTAGTTGGTCTTGATTGAAGCACACTAAAATGTAATTTTTTTAATCTTAATTACCTCTAAAGTGGTTTTTATAGTTAGTATGTATGTACATGTAAAATGAAATCTTCTTTTAGTCTATAAAAAAGAAAATGAATTCCTATTATTTAAGCAATTAACAACAATAGTAGTACATTGTCTCCCTATATTTCTTTTATTTTCCCTCTCTTAGATATTTATATTATTGAGATAATGAAGTAACACAAGGGAGCCATTTTAGGTGAGACACAAAAGGCACCCTCCTTGATCTAACTCCCTAAATGGTTGAAAATGGATTATTATTTTTATTCCAAAACCAAAAGCAAATAAAAAGGTTAAACAAACAAAAAGTGAGTAAATAAAAAATTCCTTTGAGAAAGGTATTTGACGAGAAACTATATAAAGTGTTTATGAGAAAGTCAAAATAATGATGAAAGTTCAATTCTATTCTCCACAGCCCCACACAATAGCTCCATAGCCTTATAAGTTATATTAATAAAATAATATATTTGTCTCTCCCCACATATCTTAACTAAAATGATAAAAAATATATTTGTCTCTCTCACAAATAAAGAAAGTGAGAGATTACTATCAATATTACCTTTATCATTTTAAATTTTTAATATAATTTTAATTATTTAATTTCCAATTATTTAAACTAATTAATATTATGTATCATTTTAAATTAATTTTTTCTAGAAATACATCAATAAATAGAATTATATATTTATATATATATATATATATATATATATATATATATATATATATATATATATATATAAAATATGAATGGAGTATTATTGAGAACAAGAAAAGTAAGTAGCACCCATCCCCATGTGCAAATATGTCAGAAGGACAAAACCACCCTCTCTTTTACAGGCCAAACCTCAGCCTTAAGTCCTATTCATTTTTGGTCCTCGAGTTTTTTTTGCTAATAGTACTATTCCCTAGTGGTGTGATGTGTCTTTCTTTTCCAATTCTTGATGGATCCTTCCTAAGCTTTTCTCTTCTATCTTTCCCCTTTTTCTTTGGTGTTTCCAAGAGGTGTGTACAAATTACTAGGTCTCTCATTAGTTTAACTTAGCTTTAACACTCTTTTGGTCACTCTCTTTCTAAGTACTAGCTAGTATAATTACTTCATTTCTTTCTCTTATGAATATAATAAGACTTTCTTTTTAAGTTCTTTTTTAACTTTACGGTGTGTTTGTTTCGAGAGAAATACAGACGAGAGAAATAAGGACGAGAGAGAAGCGAGAAATAACTCTTTCTTCTGCTTGGAACACCGTTGAAATATAGAAGAGAGAGCAAGTTAGCGTGGGTCCCATGACCTTTCTATTTCTTCGCACATTAGCGAAGAAATTGACACAAAAGCTTTTTTTTTAATCCTTTCCACTTGTACCCTTTGCTTAATAAATGCAGTGGCTTATTTCACGTTCAGGTATAACATTTTAAGACTATTAAATTGATAACAAAACAACAACATTGGGAGTGTGATAATATTTTAATTTATTAAAATTAAGTTAAAATAGATGATTCATATTAATTTAAAATTTATTAAATAATAAGAACACTTATGTCATATAATTTATTTATTTGAATTAATTAACCAACTAAAATCATATTAAATTAATTAAATTAATATTGATAAAAAATATAAATAAAGTCAATTAATTTTTAAATAAATGAAATAGTAAAATAACTAAGTAAAAATTAAAATTCACATTGATTGAAAAATATCTTTACATGTTTTAAAGAATTGTTAGTATGTATTTTAGATAATAAAAACTATGTATTAATTTTTAAATATAAGGGTATTTTTGTCCTTTTAAAAATAATTACACTTCTCTCTTCTCTATTTCTCTTATACTTCTCTTGTAACAAACAATCCATCAAATCTACTCTATTTCTCACATCTTTCTCTCTTTTCACACTCTCTCTCACCTATTTCTCTCTTCTCACTTTCTTCTCACAACCAAACATACCCTTAATGAAATTGTACTTAATGATTTTCTCTTTTGTATATACATTAATGATTTGTATCAAAATGGGGTTTTTAACCCTCTGCATGCAACAGTGACCCGATGTTATTATTGAGTTTTATAGGTTTTAGAAACTTTCGTAGATGTATCTACGAAAGAGATGAACGTTAGGTCATTCTGTATCTGTATCTACGAAATATAGGAAATTCACTTTTTTTGTTTTTCTAATGAAATTGTATCTAATTCGACTTTATTTGTATTATACAGACATTATGGCCGACCAGGAGGATTGCATAGCAATTATCAAATTAATAGCAAAACATAAGTTTCATATTCAAACAAAATAAGGCCCCAAAAAAACCTAGCCAATATCAACAGTAAAACATAACTTCTTTGACGTTATCCAAGATAATTGAATTCTCTCGGAGCATAGTCGATCAACATTACCATGTGTTGTATGATGAAATTAGATCTAGTGAAGATCAGCTACAAAGTTTTACTAATAGCTTATACTAAACATAATTTAAAACAACTAAAACTTTGTAGCTGTTCTGCACTGAATTTATTTTCATCATACAACACATGGTAATGTGTTGGTTGTTAGGAGTAAATTAATGGTAAATTCATGTGTTAATATAAGTGATTTCTTCTCTAAACTAATGCAAATTGTGATAGATCCATAGGTTTTTAGTGAGAATTGAACTGAAAAGGTTTAGTTCATGTGTAAAGCAAATCGAATCACTTGTGGGTATTATTGATGCAGGTTTAGAGCTGAACTGGAGCTTTAGGAAAACATGAAGAGGAAAGGAAGCTGGAAGTCTCAAAGGCAAAGCAAAAAGATGAAGTTTGACAAGGGCGCGCCGCGGGAGTTCTAGCCAGCGCCGCGCCAAAGTTTCTGTTTTTGATCGCGCCGCGCGCATCCGTTGCCGCGCCGCGGCCTCGGCGTTACAAGCCCAAAACTTATAAATAGAAGCCCTAGCTTCCAAGTGAAAGGGGAGAACTTTTGTGAAGAGCGAAATTAGGAGAGCAATCTGAAGGTGCAACCACAATCATCAATTGAAGACCAATTCTCTATCAAGCGAAGACATTCCTTTGATGAAGATGAATTCTTCCATTAATCTTTGTGTGTTCTTCATGTCTATGGAGAGCTAAGCCCCTCGTGTTGAATCTAAGGTAGTAGTTAACCTATGAATATACAATACCATTAATTAATTCCTGTGAACAATTATTTGAATTCAGTATCAATAAGAAATCTTGTTTTTATTCTTAAATTATCGTTGAATCTTTGATCGAAAGAAAGGATTTAACTTTTGCCCTAGGTTACTATATTGATTCAATTGCAATTTGCAGAGATTGAATTGTAATTGGGTTTTCATAATTATCGTTCTTAATTACTATTATCGTTATTGATATTTGGAGAGATCGAATCTCATACCGGTAAAAGTTATCTAATTTGATTTGCAGACATGGAATCTTATTTGAGGATAAGTGAAGATAATGATTCAAAAGATTGTTCAATTGTGAATTAATTGATAATTGTATAGGAATAGGTTGATGAACCCTAAGGTTCAACATATTTCTCTAATCGTTAATAGTAGTTCATTACTCGCTTTTAATTTATTGTTTACTTTTGATATTATTAGAATTATAAAACAAACCAACTAAATTTTCCTAACTCAAAATAAACAACTATAGAACGACAGTGATATTAACCAATCCCTGTGGATACGATATATTACCGAAAATATTTACCCAAAAATACTTTCAACAAATTGGCGCCGTTGCCGGGGATTGGTGTCAATATTGCACGCATTGCAATAGTTTTTTATTTTGAGTTATTTCCTTATTTTTAGTTATATTATTGTTAGTTATTTACTTATTTTTAGATTTTTTGTTTAGTTACTTAATTTTAGATTTTTAGTTAATTACTTTATTTTAGATTTTGTTATTGCAATAGTCTTTTAATTTTGATTTTTTTTATTATTATTATTTTTATCTTGTTATTTCACTTGTTTGCTAGTTTTGTAGATGTTTGTTTGTCGGAATGTTCGACCCAAATATAAATGACGCAATTCATGCTCAAAACGAGATCCGTTTTCAACAAATGGAGTATCTCTTTCAAAGTGTGTCACAGTTCACACCTCAAGTTAATGAGTTTCATGATATCGGATGGTACACACCGGAAGATGCGATGGAATATCATATGGCTAACCATGAATATCAACAACAAGGGTTTTCACATTATAAGCAAGGTTATCAAAGTGGACCCTCTGAGTTAGAGGAAACCATGAATCAATTCATGCAATTCTCTTTAGCCATTCAACAAAACCGGGAAACGCAAGATGTTCAACTTACCAAATTCTTCACCGAGCAAAACGTAAGTCAAGTCTCAACTTTTCAAAACCCTGTGACTTGTGTAGAAACCTGCAATGCTACTTCTATAAGGAGTGTAAAAGTGATTGATGAGGAAGTTGAAAACAATGATGATGACAAGGAAGATGTTGTTGAAAAGGATAATATAGAGCATGTAAACATCAAGAAAAATATAGAAAGTGAGTATGAGCTCGCAATGAAGCTACCTTATCCAAGACCTCCTAAAAAAGTAGATGATGTGTTAGTTGAAGGAACAAAAAAAGAGGATATAATCAAAGAAGTTGTGAATGAGTTAGAAACTTCAAAAGTTGAAACTTTTTCAAAAGAGAATAGGGTGGACTTAGAGTTGAAGAAGAATAGTAATGCAAAGGAGCATAAACTCTCATTGGAATTACTCCCTCTACAAGTTCCTAATAAAGAAGGGAATGAGAGTCACTACTTTCGGCCAATGGAAATGTTTAGCCGTTTGCAAATCACCATCCCATCTTTAGAAGGTTTAAAGTTAAAGCCAAAATTTGTCAAATTCATCAAGGATAGGTTCTCACAGAAGAAGAAATTAACGGATAAGGAGGTTGTCTCTCTTGAGGAGAGGAAAAAACAAATGAAGGAAGAGAGATTGCGAGTTGAAGTGATAAGAATTAAGGATGAAGAAACCAAACATGCAAACTTTAAATACTTTTGGGGTTTCACATTGGTAAGAAAAGTACCAAGGAAAAGAGACAATGGTTGATGATTCAATCATGAACCGTCAAGCTATGTGACGTTAAACGAGGCACTTCGTGGGAGGTAACCCACACTTCTAATGTTTTATTTTGTTTTGTTTATTTTTATTTCAGGAAATAATAAGGGGACCTTTCTGGTGAAAGCTAGGAAGAATCAATTGATATGGCAATACCCCTTGTGAGTCAACCCTCTCGGGCTTGTTCTGAAACATTGAGGTCAATGTTTAGTTCAAGTTTGGGGGTGGATTTACTCTTTTTGCATTTTTTAATTTTATGCTTTTATGTTTGTTATTTGTCCCCAGTTTAGAATGAGTAGTTCCACAGCATAATGAAAATCTCAAGCAAAGTACCAACAATGGAGCAACATGCGTGAAAGTGGTAGTGAGTGAAGTGAAAAATTTTGAAATTTTTTTTAGTTCACTTACTTTTTCAATAAAGTGACAAAGCAGGTATGGATTTTTGAACTCAAACTCCTAATGTGTGCATGAAAATTAGATTGTTAGTAAATTCTTAACAGAAGTTCTTTATGGTACACTATTTTATTGGATCGGTTTAGCCTTAACCATTGTGAGGAAAGCCTTCCATTGTTTACTATATGCAGGAGACCATCAATTGTTTTGACTTGTTTGTATCATGCTAAACCGGTTGTTGCATCGTTTGTGGAAATCTGTGAAAGTGATTTAGGCACTTGTTTGAATCTGAGAGTTCTTTTAGCCTATTCTAATATAAAACTTATTTGCTTCTGTGAGAGTGTGATCCTTTGCTAACCATTCTTTGAGCCTGAGGTCAAGATAAGCATCATAATATGCACCAAGGAAAATACCTGGTGAGTTTTGATCTCAATAAAGAGTTTTGTTTTGGACCATCAACCATAAAATTTGGTGATGTGTTTTCTCTTTGACCTTTTTTAGAAAGTAGGGGAGCATTCATACAATCTAAATACAGGTTGACCTCCAAGTTGGGGAGAGTCACATTCAAAAGAAGAGTAAGTACATGTGGTAATTGGTGAAAGATTAAAGAAGTCGTAGCTTGAAAAAAATTTATGGAAAAAGAACAAAGTTTGAATAGAACGGTTGTTGGAAAAAAAAAGTGAAAAAGAAAAACCAAGCTACGAATGGAAAAAGATGAACGGGTGAGAGAATTAAAGTTATAGAGAAAAAGGAATGAGTTATGATTTGGATGCTTTCCTAGATTAGGAACAACTCTTGATTATCTTCTTTTCTTTGAATCTAAACCGCATTACAACCCTAGAAAGACCTTCTGATTCTCAGATTCCACAGGACTGGATGCTAACAATTTGGTGAACGTATGATATGGATCTTTGTTGATTTAATTGCTTGGATGAGTGTTTAACCCCTCTTTTATTCATCATACTTTTTGATGAGAGTGATTAGTGCTGATTCAATTCCAATTGTGTAGTGTTTTGAACTTCTGGAGGTAATTTGCTTTCAAAATTTGTTTCATGTGTATGTTCTGAGTTTGCAGGAAGAGGAGGGATATTTCGACTTGGTTACTAAATTGAACCACTTGAGAAACCTTTTTGAAAAACTTGTTGCATGACTGTTGGTATGTTGGTTGGAGGTAAGTAATTTTGTTTAGGGACAAACAAAGCTCTAAGTTGGGGAGAGTTTGTTAGGAGTAAATTAATGGTAAATTCATGTGTTAATATAAGTGATTTCTTCTCTAAACTAATGCAAATTGTGATAGATCCATAGGTTTTTAGTGAGAATTGAACTGAAAAGGTTTAGTTCATGTGTAAAGCAAATCGAATCACTTGTGGGTATTATTGATGCAGGTTTAGAGCTGAACTGGAGCTTTAGGAAAACATGAAGAGGAAAGGAAGCTGGAAGTCTCAAAGGCAAAGCAAAAAGATGAAGTTTGACAAGGGCGCGCCGCGGGAGTTCTAGCCAGCGCCGCGCCAAAGTTTCTGTTTTTGATCGCGCCGCGCGCATCTGTTGCCGCGCCGCGGCCTCGGCGTTACAAGCCCAAAACTTATAAATAGAAGCCCTAGCTTCCAAGTGAAAGGGGAGAACTTTTGTGAAGAGCGAAATTAGGAGAGCAATCTGAAGGTGCAGCCACAATCATCAATTGAAGACCAATTCTCTATCAAGCGAAGACATTCCTTTGATGAAGATGAATTCTTCCATTAATCTTTGTGTGTTCTTCATGTCTATGGAGAGCTAAACCCCTCGTGTTGAATCTAAGGTAGTAGTTAACCTATGAATATACAATACCATTAATTAATTCCTGTGAACAATTATTTGAATTCAGTATCAATAAGAAATCTAGTTTTTATTCTTAAATTATCGTTGAATCTTTGATCGAAAGAAAGGATTTAACTTTTGCCCTAGGTTACTATATTGATTCAATTGCAATTTGCAGAGATGGAATTGTAATTGGGTTTTCATAATTATCGTTCTTAATTACTATTATCGTTATTGATATTTGGAGAGATCGAATCTCATACCGGTAAAAGTTATCTAATTTGATTTGCAGACATGGAATCTTATTTGAGGATAAGTGAAGATAATGATTCAAAAGATTGTTCAATTGTGAATTAATTGATAATTGTATAGGAATAGGTTGATGAACCCTAAGGTTCAACATATTTCTCTAATAGTTAATAACAGTTCATTACTCGCTTTTAATTTATTGTTTACTTTTGATATTATTAGAATTATAAAACAAACTAACTAAATTTTCCTAACTCAAAATAAACAACTATAGAACGGCAGTGATATTAACCAATCCCTGTGGATACGATATATTACCGAAAATATTTACCCAAAAATACTTTCAACATTGGTCGACTATGCTCCGGAAGAGTACAATTATCTTGGATAACGTCAACGAAGTTATGTTTTACTGTTGATGTTAACTAGACTTTTTTGAGGGCCTTATTTTGTTTGAATATGAATTAGAACTATTAGTCTCATTGGTCTTAGTTTGAGACACTTTTGATGTCTGAATTTTTATAAGATTGATGTAATTTTATTTTTATTATGTTTGACACTATTTGTAAGAATTATAAGATGTTTTCTTTTCGTGTACTATATATACCATTACATTTACATTACACTATTATGATATACTATGGAAAAATCATGATTCTTAACTGTTTCAAGCAAATGAATACACCATTAGAAGCGGAATTTTACCACGAACTCGAATCTATAAAAAGTTTTTAAAATATATCAGCAATTCTTCCATAGGTACAACTACGGAATACTCTTTTTGAACACGTTCCGTAGATGTACCTACGGAAGAATTGCTGAACTGAAATTCATTGTATTTTCCCACCGTTTACTAGTTCTGTAGATACATTTACGGAAAAAACCAAATATTTTGGGTTAATAGCTATTTACCCCCTGCCATATGGGGCCTCTACAAAAAAACCCCTGTAAAAAAAAGTCACATGGATGACCCTACAATTTCGCAAAAGTCACTATTAAAACCTTTTCCACGCGAACTCATCCAAAATGCTGATGTGTCATTGTTTTTCTGTTTTTTCCATTTTCTTTAAATGCCACATGGATGTATTCATTTAGGATATGACAATTTTACCCTCACGTTGTTTTCTAACCCTACTCTTAACAACTCAGACATGTTGGTGGAATCCCTAAATTTCCGCCTCCTTCTACCGTATTCTCTCGTCTCCTCCATCGCTATTTCTAATCCTTCTTCCTTGTTCGTTTTCCTTGCTCGTCTTCCTTGCTCGCCATACCTTGTTTGTAAACTATTAACTTCACCATACCAAAACCATTCACACAGAAACAGAGGAAAAAAATTAGAGATGTGCTGCATATTACTCCAACTTCATTCTCAAGAAGAGAGACGAGCAAAGAGGAATGATTCAAAGCTTTGTATTGAAGTTTAGGGTTCCTAATTTGCTTGAATTTCATGATTTATGTGTTGGTTATTTATTTGTGCGTGTTTGAGGAGACCGAGTGAGAGCGTTTGAGTTTGAATCCGAGAGAGATGGCATTTTCTTGGTTGTTGTTTGTTTTGTTTGAGTGAGATTCAGAAGAACAGAGAATATAGAGAGTGAATTGATTGAGTTGTGAGGAGAAGAGAGGGAGAGAACCGAGTGAGGCCGAGTGAGAGAGAGAGCAGAACTGAGGATTTTTTGTGTGTGTGGCAGTGTTCTACTTTGTTGGTTTGGTTACAAAGATATAGAAGCAGAGAGAGATGACATTCGGGAAGAACAAAGGAACAATGTTGTTGTTGAAGCAAAGGAAGAAATTGAAGAATGTATGAACAATGAGAGGGTTGAGGGTAAAATTGTCCTTACATAAATGAATAAACACATGTGGCATTTAAAGAAAATGGAAAAAACAGAAAAACAATGATTCATCAGCATTTTGGATGAGTTGACATGGGGAAGGTTTTAATAATGACTTTTTCAAAATTATAGGGTCATCCATGTGACTTTTTTTTACAGGGAGTTTTTTCGTAAAGGCCCCATATGGCAGGGGGTAAATAGCTATTAACCCAAATATTTTTAAAAAATAAGATGCTTACGAATGTACATCTACAAAGCATGAGGCATAAATGGAAATTCGCCAGATGACTGAGAGAATTATGAGGTGATTGAGAAATTATATATATATATATATATATATATATATATATATATATATATATATATATATATATATATATATATATATTATATGAGAATGACATTTTTATATGCGAAAATGAGAATGAATCTGAACCATTAAATTTTAAAATAAATGGTGGAGAATAGTAGATAATCTTTTTTTATCTCTCCTTCATTATTAAAATAAATGATTGATGAGAGAGAAAAAATATGAATAAATAATTTCCACCTTTTATTTTAAATTTAATGGTTCAGATACATTTTCATATTCTTACATAAAAATGTCATTCTTATATTACATAATAATAAAAATATTTTTTTAAAAGGTATTATGTGTTTTGATTTTACTTTTTTTTTCGGATCTTCACGCCATTTGTTCTTTGTATTCTTGGTGTGCTTCGTGTCATTGAATAGTCTGCATATTTTAATCATAACCTGATTAAATACACAAGCTTTCTAACATGGGTGGTTTGCCTTGAAATTAATAGAGACCAAAAATTATATTTGAGATAGATGATAAAATAAAGGTTCCTATTGCACTAGAGGACGTAATAATGAAAAGAATTATAGGATTCTTTGCAAGGGTGTTGGTTGACATGGATCTTAACTCATTCTTTCACAAAAGAGTTTTAGTTTAGAAAATTTCTTTACCCACCTCCCTATGGGTGGTCACCTCCTGCGAAAAACCAAAACTACCCCTGCTTCGGAAGTTCATTTCCGAAAGCGTGTTTTTTTAAAAAAATTGACTTACTTCGAAAGTTCATTTCCGAAACAATTATTTCGGAAGTTCACTTCCGAAATACTGCGATTTCTGCAGATTTATCAAAACACTCCCTCTCCCCCAATCATTTACCCTAAATCAAAACAAAAAGTGGCAGAGGCGAAAATTTGTGCAAACAGAATTCCAAAGCTGCATCAAGGCTCCAATCACACTGCTAAACAACATTCAAAAGCCCTCAATCCTAACACTTTGTAAGTTTTGAAATTTTTAGATCTATTATTCAAATGCATGTTATTTAGGGTTTTAATTGCATAAATGATATATGGCTAGGTTGTTAGTAGTATTTAGGTTGTTTAGAAGCATTTTGATTTGGTTTGAAGGTTGATTTAGGGGTCTGCCATGGAAGTTGCAGGAAATTGCATCGCAGGGGTGTTTCGGAAGTTCATTTCCGAAAACACCTCCATCCCAGTTTTCGGAAATGAACTTCCGAAATATATCAGAAGTTCAAATTTTTTTGTTTTTTATTTTGTCTCGCATATTAATCGTTTTTCAATTGTTTACAGGAACATGTCTTCTAGAGAGGGCGCTAAGGGAAGAAAGGATTCTTCAAAGAAAGAGGTGAAAGAGGTGAAGGAGGTGAAGGAGAAGAAGAAGGTTTCGACCGGCTCTACTTCTCGTTCCCAGGGGGCCCGGGGCCCGGATGCTCAAGCTCAGTCTTCAGGCGTGAGAGTCGTGATCAACGCTGATGGTTCTGAGACTGAGTGGGATGAGGATTGGTATAATTATCTTCATTCGGAGGAGTTCGCTCGTCGGGAAGAATAACGTGTTTTTTTTTGTTTGATGTGTATTTTGTAACGCTCGTCGGGCAGAATAACATGTTTTTGTTTTGTTTTGTTCTGATTTCGGATTGTATCGCACAGTGTATTTGTATTGGATTTATCATGTTAGTTTTTGGAAGTGGTAACCGGGGTCGGAACATATGACGGATGAGGTGGATGTCTGGAGGAAGTAGAACTGGAGATACGTCCACCACGAGACAAAGTAGCCAATCAATGTAAGCTATAGTTTATGATTATCATCTGGGGAGGTCATTTCTAAAAAATCAAGATTAAAAATAATAAGATTTTTTTTCCAATTTTTTGTAATGACGTCCCCTGATGATAATGATAAATTATAGCTTACATTGATTGGCTCCTTTGTCTCGCAGTGGACGTACCTCCGGGTCTTCTTCCTCCGGACATCCACCTCCTCCGTCATATGTTTCGGCTCCGGTTACACCTCCTCCGTCATTTGTTACTTTCAGTTGTACGTATTTTTGTTAAAATAATAAATAAACCTTTTGAAATTTGGAAGCCTTTTTTTCTCCCCACCACTCTCTCATCCCCACCTACCCGTGTTTAACAATATGTAACTTTAATTTATGTAATATTATCGTTGTAATTTTCACCCGATTAAATAAAGCGAATTGTTCATTTTCTTCTGTCCAGACCTATTTTCGGAAGTGCATTTCCGAATTCCTCCAAGGGGGGTGCGCTCGGAGATGAACTTCCGAAACACCACATTTTCTGAAAAGTGACTTTATTTCGGAGATGCATCTCCGAAATCAATAATTTATATTAAAAAAAACACGTTTTCGGAAGTTCATTTCCGAAAACACCTTTTTTCCAAAAAAAAGTACCGTTTCAGAAATGAACTTCCGAAACAAGGGGTATTGTGGTAAATTCACCAGGGGTGGGCAAGAAGGTTAGGAGGTGGGTGCAGAAAAAACCTTAGTTTATTGCAATGGATTTACCTTCTATGTTATGTATATTCGAATGTGAAAAAATTCCTTTATTCTGTGATTCATGTATTGTTACTTAACTTTCATTGGAGTTTTAAATAGTAGTAAGTAAGCTCATCACTAAGGTTCTTAGAATTGTTTCAGCATTTTTTATGTTGGATACGTGACTTCATACATAATCTTAAAAAACGTTATTTAAAATAAAATCTTAAAAAAAAAAATCAAAGTGAGGAAATATTTTAAAACAAATCAGTAAGTGAGTAGTGGAAAATAAATTGTTGGAAAAACGAAAGAAATAAAATAAAATAAAGAGTTAAGGGAAGAGAGAAACATTAGAGATTTATACTCGTTTGGCTTAATAATTTGGCTAGTTTTGTCTGCAAGAATTATTTTTTAGAGTATCCACTAAATTTGAGAACTTTCAGAAGGATATGCCCACATACCTCATTATATAAAGAAATAAAGTTTAAAAGCCAACTTCCAACCAAACAACAGACAGAGTTTAGAGTGGCTATCCTCCAAACCATACAGAGCATTTTCACCAGTTTATCTCGAATCAAGATGGAGTTTTAAGTTGGCTATCCTTTAAATCGAAATGAGATTTTACATTGACTAGTCTTGAACTAACTGAGCTTTTATACTAGGGTGAACTCATGAACCAAATGAGATTTTATACAAGCTAATCTAAAACTAAAAGAGCTTTTACACGGACTGAGCTCAAGAAATATTGTGTAGATTTTAATGATTGGCCATTACAAACCAAAAGAGAGCTTTTTCTTCTTGGTGAAAATCATGAGCCAAACAAAAACTTCGTAACACAATCCCGCAAAGGAAACAAGAGACTTTACTTGTTTACTTTGCAACCAAACAACTTCCTATGGAACAATATTTTTCTCAAGAGATAATACAATATTGGTAAATTACATTTAATTCCTCATTAGATGAATGAACTTCACTTAGACATAAAAGCACTCTCGAAGCACGATGACAAAATATATGTGAGAAACCAAGGGGTTTTTAGAAAATGAGAGAGAATGAGAAAGTGAGATCAAAACTTTTTTCAAGATGAAACGATAGAGAAGCTCTCTATTTATACGTCAAATTGTTGTTTAAATTTGGAAACAATTCATGAGAAAATTGAATGTCATAATCGATCAGGCCAATCAATTATTTACTCCTAATAACTGATTCCTCATTAATCAATTGCTCAAGCCTTGGATTGATATTAGGCTCTATGCATATTGCTTTTGCCCCCTCTGTTGCTTCTAAGTTGCACCTTTTTGCTTAAGAATTTCTTTAAACTCAACCGAAAGGTTAGTAAAAATAAATTAAATGATTAATCATTTATTAAACTAATTTCTAGAGCATTAATAATAGTTTTCTAATTTTTAAACCTGTAAAAAATGTATTGCCTTAAACCTTAAGTGGCTTGACTAAAATCCCCCATTAGAGGGAACAAAAAACCATTGTCGTAATCCATCTCCGCGAATTGTTTGACTCTAGAGTTGGTTTAAATCACAAGACTAATAAATCCACTACAGACTTATCACCTTAACCTACTAAGAGGTTACATGATCATCATAAATCATCATTGTTATTGAGAAACAACTTCAACCAGAACATCTTGACCACATTCGTTGGAATATACTGCCAACGAACATACTTTGATCACAAGCATCACGATCATCTAACATCTTCAAACAAGACTTTCTCTTGTTTATTCAAGGTATATGTTTACTTTGCACAACTTATTTAATATGCACAAAAACTTCATTAAAACTAGGATTATGATAGGATCACCACCGATATCTGTATTGGATTCAAAAACCATGAGGTAGAATGTTTTGAACAACCTATAAAAATAAAAAAGAACCAACCTCACCAGAGAGTGCTTCTGCTGTCGAGGAGGGGAAAGAGCTTTATGGTGAGGGAAAATATTTTTTTTCTTTTTTCTTTTTAATTTTTAATTATAGTTGATTTTATTTTTTTATGTGCGGAATCAATGGATTCTCTCAGGAACCTTTACGAAAGGAGGAAGGCTATGGAGGCCTTGACCGTTGCTAAGGCTCACCCTTCTTCCAATCATTTTGATCAGAATTCCGACAAACCAACCCTTATCTGAAATGGTTATCTCTCAATCTGACCTCCCTCGTCCGACTTCAACGAACCAAAGCGAAAGGAAGAGCAAGAAGCATCGTGACCGTCTTCGTTCTTTGACACACGGTCCCAATAAGAGAAGTCGTGACAGGGATCCCATCGTAGAAGGTGTTGGAAAAAGGAAGAAGGTTTCAGTTTCCTGTTCTACTAGGATATCTCTTGTAATTTCAAATGTTGTCATTATTTATAAGCTCCCCTCCATTCTTTCATTTCGGGTTCTCTAAACATCTCAAGAAGTACGGCAGTTGTTCATGGAGCAGGTTATCATTTATGTGCAAAATCTTTCTAATACTAGGAAGATGGAGCTGGTTGCTGAGACGTCGTACCACTTATTCTGCGGGTCCTATTTACTTACCTTCGCTGCTGTTTAGCGAGGTGATATGCTCGTGTATGGGGATATTATGAAAGAGAGAGAACATTGGAAGAGTGAGTGTGAAGCAACTATTTGCGAATAAATCACTCTTTAGGAGAAGGTACCAAAACTCCAAGCAGAGTTGACTAAATCTAAAGGGAAGGCTGAGTTTTGGAAGGCTGAAGCTTATAAATGGTTGAATCTTTAAAAGAAAATGGAAATTCATGGCACTCCATCCGCCTTGGCAGCTAAAGTTACTAACCTGCATGAAATTTTGGCCAATAAGGACAAGGCTCTGGAATAAACAAACGCCTCTACCATAGAGTCTTTGTGTCAGCTGATTATCGTCCATAAATCTCTAAAATATAAACAATAATCTTGATAGGGATGGATGAAGAAGTACAACAACACTATCGATGATGGCTTTCATGGCACTCATCCAACAAATTTAGTTTTTATGAAGTGACATCAAAGCTTAACTCTTGTTGAAGGATTAATCCTCCCAGGAGAGAGTATGATGACTTCAAACACTTCTAATTTAGTTTTTATGAGGACTTCAAACTCATCCACCATTTGACGGGGAAAGGTTTGAATCATAGAAGCAAGAATTGAAATTTTTATTGAAGAAGATGATTTAGAAATGTTGCAAATTTTAAGTCCTTTACAGAATAAATTTACAAGAGAAATACACTCTTAGATGTAACAAATTAAAGCATAACCTCGATTAAAACAAAAACTCTCACAAGGGCTTTTTGATCTTTTGGCACCGTGCAAATTTTTGTGAAAAGAAAATAAGAAAACGAAGAGAGTAGAATAAATATGGAAAGATTTCTATTCACAAATTCAGTGTGTAATGAAATGAGGAGAAACCTCCTTTATTTAGGAAAATTTTGGCTCCTAAAGGAAATGATCCATGGGTCAATTTAGTGACTTAATTAATTAACCCTATCTTATAATTGATTAGAGCATTTAAAATACGACAACCTTAATCCAAAAAAGAAAATCCACAAACCACTATATGGTTTAATCTATTTAAAGCTTTTCTAATTGATTAAGATTCCATTTACCTTGATCTAATTGATTGGACCAAGTTCTTTTTCAATTCATACAAGCTTTGATAGGTTTTCAAGAAGTTTTATGAAATCATAGAGGGTTTTGAAATTTTTTCAGTGTGTGTGTGATTGCCTTAGTACTTTAAGATTTACTATTAACCTTTTACATTTTAACTGACCACTTTAAGGAACTTATCACGAGATTAAGTCAACTTTCACAACTTCAGATCTTCAAGTTCCCTTGCTTTATACAACAAAGGCTTAGCACTTCAGTTGGAACTTGAATATACTGACTGACGAGGCTTGCGATATCTTCTTAATTGATTTCCATCATCAGAAGCTTTACTTGACAAATGTAATCAACTCCCCATGTCCCAAAAAAATATCAACATTCGAAATTTGTTTGGCTTATGGAGTTGTTATCTTCAAAGCTACTTCATCAAATGACATCATCAAAACCAACTGAAAATCATACATGCAAGGTTGAGGTCCACATATCTACCACCCGAGTATCATACATGTTAGCTTGCTCGAGAATACTGACAATGTACTTAAATTGGGAGATAATATAACCTCTAGAAAAGTAACCAACTTTCAATTTTCAAGAAGTATCAAAGAATGCTCAAATCTTTCATCTCAAATCTTTTGATTAATTATATTTTCAAGTCATTAATCCTATCAACATCATCACTTGTAATAATTATATCATCAATATATAAAGAGAGTAAAATACAAATATAAGAAGTAATCTAGACATGTGGAGTATAATTATGATCACTAGAGCAAAATTAGAGCAAAATTTAAGAGATATAATCACAATAGAAAACTTCTTCTCAAATTAAGCTTATGAAGCTTGTTCTAGATCATGTACGGTTTTCTTCAAGTTACACGGTTCCTAATGTTTATGGGAAACACCTCGTGGATATACTATATAAACTCCATCTAAAAAAATACTAAATAATTTTAACATCCATTTGAGAAATATGTCATTGACGAACAAATGCAAGTATACAATAAAACTCAAGTATCTATTTTATGCAAAGCATTCAGTTTCTCGACCATAGTGTGTTGTCAATGAGGATCAAGAATAATTTCTTTATAAGAAGATGCCTCAGACAAAATGTGAATAAATTTAGAAAAGAAACAAAAGAAGGAGAACAGAGGAATAAACAAAATTAGGTAATTTAGAAAACTTATGATGAGGAGTATGATAAAGAGTAAGAGAGTGAGGAGGAGGTGGAGTGAGATCAACAATACAAAAAGATTGTTATGTAGCTGATGGTAGGACCGACCCAATGAATCTAAAAACTGTGTTCTAATATAAAAATAGGCATAAATTAAATTTATTTACTTAATAATTAGTAAAATGATACACCAAAGATCGAACACATAACCCTTTGGTAAATATCTTATCTTATCTCGATTTTACAACAACTCGGCTAATGATAATTTTCTATTCTTTAATTTATTTAATATAATTTTAAATATAAAATTTATTTTTTTAATAATAATGAAACCCTATAAATTTAGAAGCTCTATGTTGAGGGTCTTGTTGTCCTTGCTTAAGGTTGGCCTGATTGATCGGACAAAAGGAATATCATAATTTGGAATAGTACTAAAACCATTATTGTCATTCTGAAAATTACAATCCCTTAAAATATCATCATTAATACCAAAAAGATCAATATTACTTACTCAGAGCTTCGTTCATTTAGCACGTGCTAGTTTAGTAGTTTGTCCATATTGTAGCTTTTGGGTTGTTTCTGTTGCCTTTGTTTTTGGCATTGTGTTATAGCTTATGTATTAGTTGAGTATTAGTGTATTGCAAATGCTCCTTAGATTCTGACTAATTTTCTTATTCAGGAGAGGTTTTTATTATTCATATTTACCATAAAAAATTAAATTGATAGTTTATATTGACTTACAACATTTAGTATTAAAATTCATTGTATGTCAACACCATAAGTGGTTCAGTTGGACAAAAATTAGAATGAAAAGACAAAAATATATGCTTTTGCAATAGGGGACCTCACTACTTCCATTTTATTATAACCAGAATTTCAACATTACTGGCCTGTGACACACTTGGCCATAGGTTACATGACTATGTATAATATGCATTTATAAGACTGCGTCTCACACAGTTGATGGGGATTGGATGAATATAAGTTCATAACATCCAAACCTTTTTTCTCCTTTTGGATTTGTAACTTACTCTTAACTAGTATTGTGAGTAATTAGAGGATTTCATGGTTGCATGTCATATGCATATAAGAGAGATGTATTTACTCTTAACTAGTATCAATTCTAAAACTAATTAATTGTAACTTACAAAACTATACAGGAGTTATAACGAAATAGCATGTTATGTTTTCTTCTTTCTCGAATTATTTAGTTTAAATAATAGGTGTAACACTAAAAAAAAATCACATTTTAGCTGCAATTTTTTAGTGTCGACTCCGACTCCGACACCTGTAGCATTGATTATATGTCCCTAAAAACTGAGGCTAACAAGTTAAGTTATTTTTTTTTAATAAAGTTTTATATGTCACGTCGACCTTGGCCGCCGCTAAATCCTTATATTTTTAGCATTACATTTATTGAAATACTAGCGTCAATTTACGAAATGAGCCTAGAGATTGGCCAAATATTAAACTAAATGATTTTGAATAGTTCATGTTTTTGATAAGGCAAGATTTAGAGTGCAAAAACATCATAAATGCAAACTAATTTGTTATTTTAATATGATAAAACTTAGGTACAATTCATTAAGTGTGATTCTTACTATTTTTCAATGAAAATATGACAAGTGTATAATTTTCTCTTTTACCTATGCAAATTTATCATATTTTCACTCATTAAATATTATTTGTCATATTTTCATTGAAAAATAATAAGAATCACATCTAAAGAATTGCACCTAAATTTTGTCTATTTTAATATCATTTATTTAATTTGATTTGCAACTTCCATAGCACTCACCACTTTTTCATTAAAAAGAATGACACTATGCTTTAACCAAATGCAGAAAGTCGTTGTAAACCACAAGAGATGTGAAATTGTTTTTTCCTTTATTTCTTTTACCAAATCTTTTGAAAGGATAAAATTGCCATAAAATTGCTTACCACTACACTACCCCACCTTATAATATAAAGATCAAACGATTAAACGCCAAGTTCCAAACTCTTAGAGTGTGTGTTTAGATGAAATATTTTATTGAGGGAGAGTAATTTTTTGAGAGAATTGAAAATAATTTGTTCAAAATTTATTATTTGGTTGAAAAATATGAAGAATTGTTAAAATGATATAAATTTATGATGTATTTTATTCAAGTTAAATTTAAGGAATTTCAATTAACATCAAAAAAATAAAGAATTTCAAATTGCTCATCCACTCTATATAATGGAAAGGTTAAATTTCTTATTATTAATTTTTTAAAATTTGCAAGCTGATCCTCATATTTTATAAAAAATTCAATTTCATCCACAAAAATTTTTAAAAATTGCAAATAAGTCCTTAATAATTTTCAAATTTTATAAATTAGTCCTTTCAAAATTTATTAATTAGTCCCTATTTTTTATTTTTTAAATTTGGCCCAAAAATTTTAAAATTTAAATAAATGTTCTCAAAAATTTAACGATAAATCATTTTAATATTTCATTCAAACGATTGAATTTAAAAATAAACAGATTTCAATTGAATAATTTGAATTACTTAGAATTTTGAATTTCTTAAAATTTCTCAATTGCCTCATTCAAACACACTCTTAATGTGTTTGTGAATGAAACAAACAAATATCTACCTTGTTACATTTCTGATTTTTTTACACATATGCTGCTTTTTTGAGAAAAAAAACTAACTAAACGTCAACTTTTAAGTTTTATTTCCCAAAATGCCATGGTTAAGAAGACGCTCGGCCATCCATTGATGGAGCCATTGGAAGAGCATTTTTTTTTAATTTTTCTTATTTTTTTAATAGTATTTATTAATATAGTTTAATTTAAATATGTTTTTAATATTTTAAAAATATTAATATGATTAAAAAATATTTAATTAATACTTTAATATAATATACTATTTTAATTAATTTTTAAGATTTTTTATTATTTGAATATTATAATTAATGTTATGTATTATAATTTTTTGAAATAATAAACAAAAACGGACCGGAATGAATCAAAGATGAATTAAATCAAACGTGTATTAAATTGGAAACTAGAAACACACACATCAAAATTATCGGTGCGTCACAAAGTTCAATAAAAATGGTCGTAAATATTCAAAATCGCAAATAAAAAAGTTTGGATAAATAAGCAATGAATGTAAAACGGAGTCGAAAAAAATAAAATAAGCACACCGACACCATTTTACGAATCTATGTTGCTCCAAATAAAGACTTATTCGAGGAACTATGTGATCAAAGTTGTGGATCTATATTGCTGGGAAACAACAAAGCTTGCAAGATTAGAGGAGTTGGATCTGTGAGACTCAAGCTCCATGATGAGTTAATAAGATTGTTGACTGAATTCGGGTATGTACCTGATTATAAGAGAAATTTGATTTCTCTTGGTAATTCGACAAGAAAAGATATGTTTTTCAAGGAGAGTAAACTATCCTAAGAGTTATATAAGGATCGAAGGAAGTCTTGAGAGGCGTGAAGAAACGAGACTTGTATACCCTTAAGGCTTAAGTTGTAAGTGGTTCTGCAGATGTTTTTGTCGAAGACATAAATTTGGCACATGAGATTCGGCCATGTCGGCGAAAGGGGTCTGGTCGAATTTGGGAAACTAAATCTTCTTGGTGGAGACAAAGTCGTAAAGCTTAAGTTTTGGGAACCCTGTGTACTTGGAAAATCTTGCAGAGTGAAGTTCAATAAAGAAAAACAAAGAACACATGGATCCCTTGATTACATCCATGCTGATCTTTGGGGGCCTATAAGGTGTCCATCACATTCATGAGCAAGGTATTTTCTATCCATAGTTGATGATTACTCCAGAAAGTTATGGGTATTCATCTAGAAGACTAATCATGAAACTTTTGTGAATTTCAAAAGTGGGAAGATTCTGGTCAAAAATCAGACTGGCAGAAAGGTCAAGAGGTTGAGAATCGACAATGGCCTTGAATATTGCAATGAGGCGTTTGACAGTTTTTGTGCAACCTCTGTTATTATAAGGCATAAAACTAATATAGGTACTCCATAAAAAAATGGTTTGGTTGAAAGGTTTAATCGAACTATTTTGGAAAGAGTTAGATGCATGTTAGCTAATGTTGGGTTAAAGAAGGTGTTTTGGGTAGACGCTGCTTCAACAACAACATATTTGATAAACACATGTCCTTATCAACCACTAAAGCGGAATATATCGCTATCACTGAAGTTGTAAAAGAAGCATTGTGACTTGAAGGTTTTGCTAAGGAGCTGAAACTTTAAGGTTGAGTTATCACTGTTAAATGTGATAGTCAAAGTGCAATAAACCTGTCGATGAATTCAACCTATCATGAGCGAACAAAACACATCAATGTGAGGCTGCATTTCATTATAGGGGTAATTGAGCATGGAGAAGTCTAAGTGCTGAAGGTTTCGACATATCACAATGTTGCTGATATGATCACCAAGATATTGCCAAGTTGCAAGTTTTTTCATTATATGCAGTTGATAAAGCTGCATGAAGAAAGCTAGTTTGTTCCTTAATGTTATAGAGTTTGCTCCAAGGTGGAGAATTGTGAGATATTAGATCAAACTATAGTATAACCGAATGGTAGCTTCTTGGTTTGACAGGAAATTAGTTAGCGTGTCGTTAAAGACTGTTCACATAATGTAGTCGAAGTATACCAGGATTGTTAACATGTCGAATTGAGCCTATTTGTTAAGCCTAATTTTTCAAGTTGAATTGTTCCCTAAGTTAGCTTGTGTAATGGGTCTGTATATAAAAACCCATCTTAGTGTGTAATATTTCTTATAAATAGCATATTAGTCTCTCATCATTGCATAATGCAAATCCTAATTAGGATGAGATAGGTTATTTGTTATTTATTTTTTTTGAATCAAAGGATATATTAATTCAAAAAACTATGTACACTAGTCGATCGCTAATGATCCAGCCCCAAAAAACAAAAACAAACCACACACCCTAAGTATTATGCAAGCCTTAAAGCATTAGGGTGGCCATATGTTTCCTAATTTTCTTGTTTTCCCAACTTCTATACACTATGGTATCAAGTATGGCATCCTCTATATTGTTGTTTCTAGCCTCTTTATCATAAACTACCTCATTCCTATATCTCAAAATATGGTACATTTTTTCCGCCAAAGCACATTTCAAGAGATTCTTTCTCCATCCCTTGCACGTGCACTCCCTTGCAGCCCAGTCAAGTTCCCCATTCCAAGTAGTGGGTGTATGCTGAACATGAATCCATTGGAGCACCTTTAGCCAAATCTCCCGTATGACATGACAGTCAAATAGAAGGTGTTGGATTGTTTCAATCTCAGGGAAGAACACACATTTGTTGTCTGCAATCATACTGAATCTACAAATTCTCTCTTTAGTAGCTAGATTTATGCTGCAAGCTAACCACAATATGAACCGGGCCCTAGGCCTTGGCAGATAGATTTTTTTCACTAAAATTGTCATTAGGTGTGGCGATATTCTGAACCTGTTGAAGCATATCCCTCTGCTGCAACATTTTCTTCATAACCCAGGAGTAGCTATCTTTAATAGGGGTATTCATGACAACACCATTCTTGATATAATATGTGTGGATCCATTTGATCCACATGTTGTCAGTATTCTGGTTGATGTTCCACATCATCTTCATAAGGCTAACCTTATTCCACACAGCTAAGTCCATGAGGTCCATGCCACCAACTTTCTTGGGGCTACACACTTTCTGCCAAGACATTGGTAACTTTCGAGAAATCTCTTTCCCTCCAGTCCATAGGAATCTGCGGCAAACACACTTTGTATCAGCTGTACTTGACCAGCATACGAAAGCAGCTTAGCACTCCAATAGTGGATTCTACTTGCAAGTTTATCAATCAAAGGCAGATAATATTTAACAGCTAACTTCTTGGTTGTCAGTGGAATGCCAAGGTACCTAAAAGGAACTTGTACCTATTTGAAACCAATCAAGCTCTTTATCTCATCCTTTGTTATTTGTTATTTTGTAACACTTGTAACATTATTTCAAAGAGAAAGTAAATAATAGTAGTTTATAACTAATTCATTGTATTCTTGTTGCTTGCCTCTTTTCTATCCTTGTGGATTTCTTGCCGATTAAGAAAGTGATGATACTTTGTTATTTTGGTATCATTTTCTCAATAGATCCTTTACATATTTGCACCTATAATAACAAAACATCTATACAATGCTTACAACAACCAAGAAAAACTATTGTTTATAATGAGTTTCATGATAAGTTAGGAAGGCACCAACCCAATGTGATCGGATGTCATCTATATCTTCTTTTGAGAATGGTGTTTCGTTGTTGAAACCTATAATTTGAACACAATTTTAATTATAAGTTAACAACAACATATGGTATTTTGGATCGAACTTTAGTCTCGACAAGGGTAACTGCTTGGTTCGACAAAGGTTAAGCATGCAGTCCAAGTCTCTTTACATGTTGATGTTGAAGTCTTGCACGTTGTAATCGAAGTACGTTCTAGCATGTAAGTGTCAAAATGTTAGGATTGTTAACATATTGAATAAGACATGTTTGTTTATCCCAATTGTTTAAGTTAGCTTGTAGTTTAAGTTAACTTAGTAATCTATAAATAAACTCGTTCTCTCAAATTGTTGAGAGACGTTGGTTGTTATTATTCACTTGCGAGATGTTGTTTCTTATTTATTAATTTTTTAATTTATTTGAATTATAGAGTGAAAATCACTCTGCAAATATTCTTTTTGCAGGTGGTTAACACCACACGCATTCACTTCATAAAACGTAAATTTTGTTGGGGTGATAACTTTTAGTTAATGGTGGGATGAAAGAGAATCGTGAAATTGTTTTTTAAGCGAAAACTTTAGCTTAGGATTGGATTAGTGTTAGATTTTTTGGTCAATTTTATGTTTCTAAAGGTGTTTGAATGTTCAATCCGATAGTTGTTATGAAGTACGTAATTTGGTTTTTTTCCTTTATATTTGAGTTGAATATCTTTTGTGCTTCCTTTAATATATTGTCTTACTTAAATATTTTTTATAACTTTTAATTATAAATTTAATTTTTATACTAAAATTTATCATTCAACTCATATTTACAAAAAAAAAAAAATTATCATTCAACTCATTATTCTAAATAAAAATCACATTCAAGTCACTCTTAGTTAAAATCAGTTTTTTTTTTTACCCGATCAAATATCTCATTAAACACTCATTAAAAATTAATATTACTATAAGATTTGGCTTAATCTAGCTAGGGCCACATTCAAAATCTTGTCTTTGACTTGTCATAGAAATAATTTAGATTTGTACTATCATGTTTTCAGTGGATTTGGTAGTGCGTGCCTTTATTTTGGTTGCATGAAAACATATAATGACAATAAAATCAGAAAAATGAGTGCATCTGAATTTCTGCACAATCTTTTCTTGATATGATATTTTTTGACAGAGTTACCAAAATCATTATAAGTTCCAAAGCTAAGTTTGGATGTAATTTAGAAAATCAGGAAAACAGTACCATTGCCAAATACCAACAACATCCAGATCCCAGTTATTTTCTGTTCTGGCTGGATGCCCCAAATTCCAAAGAGAACCTTTCTGTACCTTCAATCAGTTTTTACTTTTGACTGTTCACTTTAACTTTACAGGTTTATGGTGAAATGTTCAATTCAATGGATTAAAAGTGTGTTCATAAAAAAAATCAAATGTTTATGGATTATATATAGAATATAGAATAATTTATTACTATAGCAATAATTCAATAAAATAATAGTTTTATGGATAACCTATTCACTTGTTAAATTGAAGAAGAAAAAAAGACACTTATTTAATATTTAGATAAATAAATAAATTTTAAAATTAATTATTAGATTAAAATGGAATCGATGGGGTATTTGATATTTGTTAATCTAACCACTTTTTAATTTTAAAATCGTTAGATTTAAAATTAATATCATAAAATTATATTTATAAATTTTAAATTAATATATAATTATATGTGTTATTTCTATATGTATATAATTATCACATTATTGTTAGTCGTAATTAACATATTTTGATAATAATATAAAATGATTATAGATGAATAGTAAATATTATATATGTGTGATAGTAACTTTCAATTTAATGATTGATTTTAAAATATGTTTATTGGATGTGTTGTTATTAAATAAATGTGACTCTTTAAATTTAATTTGGTATTTTTATTAAAAAATGTAAATAAAATCTTGAGAAAATAATATAATAATACAAGATTAAGTTACAAGAACTACAATATATAATTAATAAGTCAACTAAAAGTATTAAATTATCATTCAAACAATCATTTTTCATCATTTAAAAATTTATGAATCATTAAGAGAATCAAAATATTTTTTTTTGGACAATTTCACTGATTGACACGCTATAACGCTATGTGTTAAAATAATGAAACTAACATGATTAAATTAAGAGGAATGATATTTTTATACCAAGTGTATGTTTGGTTTGGTTTTTGAAAATGTCAAAAACAATTTTAGAAGTGTAAAATTGATTTTGAGTGATTTTAAGATGTTTGGTTAGATAAAAGTAGAATTTCTTAACTGTAATAGTAACTACCCTAACTTTTTCAGTTATTCAGTTACTAGTATCATACTACTATACAACATCCCCATATTAGCTTAGCTTGTTACTTGCAGACTGTATATATACTACCATGTACATATGATTAAAGTATGAGGAATATTACATTTCTATTATTTGCTGCACCACTTTCAGTTCATAATATGGTATCACCGCAAACCTAATTTCTCATCTTCTTTCTTTCTTCTTCCTCATGTGCTTCTCATGCACCTTCTTCTTCTCTTCTCCGATCCATTTCCATGGCGCCTCCGCGAAATCAACATCTATCTAACAATGATGCTAACTCTGTGTACTACATTCACTCCAGCGAAGGACCTAACTCGGTCAAAATTACTCCTCTTCTCACTGGTTCCAATTACCTTTCATGGTCTCGATCAATCCAACGTGCACTTGGAGTCAAAAACAAACTAGCATTCATTTATGGTTCGATTAAAACACCAATATCCATTGATCTGAACTTTGCAGCATGGCAACGGTGCAATTATCTTGTTCATTCTTGGCTTCTCAATTCTGTTTCTGAGCCTATCGCACAAACCATTTTTTTCTTGGAAAATTCTCTTGATGTTTGGCTTGATCTCAAGGAAAGATTCGCCAAAGCAGATCGAATTCGTGTTGCTGCTCTTCGTGCTGAATTAAACACAATGAACCAGAGTGAAAGTTCTGTTCTTGATTACTATACTTCAATGCGTGGTCTTTGGGGGGAACTGAACTCACATCGTCCTCTACCTGCATGCACATGCATGCAGCAATGCATATGTGAAGCAATGCGTTCTGCTCGATTGTTCTGTGTTGAAGATCAAATAATCCAATTTCACACAGGTTTGAATGATCATTTTTCTGTTATCAAAACTCAAGTCTTACTTATGGAACCTTTACCATCCATTAATTGCATTTACTCCATGGTTGTTCAAGAAGAGAGTAATCATGTAGCTTTACTTCCTAAGCCAGAGATAGTAACACCTCTTGATGAATCTGACACGCTAGTTAATGCTTATGACTCAACAAAAGTCTCAGATCGTAATAAGCTTTCTACTGGTTACAAGAAAGAAACTCGTGTGTGCACTCATTGCAATCGTTCTGGCCATACCGTGGATGTGTGATATCGAAAACACGGATTTCCTCCTCATTTTGCAGAAAAAACGCTCTTAAAGCCCACCCTATAAGAGCGCTTTTCCAAAAGCGCTTTAGTATGTTGCGTTTTTTTTTTTTTTTTTTTTACTCTCACAGGGGGGCCTATCACAGCGCTTTTCTGGAAAAAGCGCACTTAAAGGGGGGCCTACAAGAGCGCTTTTTCCAGAAAAGCGCTCTTAAAGGGGGGGCCTACAAGAGCGCTTTTACCATAAAAGCGCTCTTATAGGGGGGCCTACCAGAGCGCTTTCTTAAGCGCTTTTGTTACCTTTGCCAGCGCTGCCTTTCACAGCGCTTTTAAGCGCTTTTAAAGCCCAGAAAAAGCGCTTTTAAAGCCCTTCCGTGTTGTAGTGAATTGTTAAAAAGAATGCTTCTACAAATTCTGTTAATTTTTCAGCTGCAGAAGATTCTTAACAGTCGCATGCTGAAAATGGTAGCTCTTCAAATGTTCAAGCCAATATTACTCCATATCAGATTTCTCAGTTGATTAGCTTGCTTCAAAATTCAACTTATTTGCCTCATCCCTCCCCTCCCAACCATACCTCTAGCTCTAATCAAATTTCCATTCTCAATGAACCTAACTAAAGTAACTCATCAGGTATACATCTAATTTCAAACTTGATTTGTTCTACTCATGCCTATTACAGCTTCTGGCTTCTAGATTTAGGAGCAAATGACCATGTATGCTCTTCCCTTAATTTTTTTCAAAATTACTCTTCTATTCCACTAGTTAATGTCAGCCTACCTAATGGCTCTTCAGTGATAGCCAAATATGTTGGCACAATCATATTCTCTCCACATTTATACCTCACAAATGTTCTTTATATTCCTGAATTTTCACTCAATTTGATTTCTGTTTCCAAAATGTGTAAATCTCTTCATTGCACTTTACTATTTTTTATCACAAGTGTATTGTGCAGGATTTGAAAACTCAGAAGATGATTGGTTCGGCTAATGAAATTAATGGCTTATACAAACTCTTGCATGATGGCAACACTCGACTTAGCCATCCAACCAAACACATTCCTTCTCCTACAGCCCTTTCAACCAGCATCAATAAAGTCTCTACTATACCATTACAAGCCTTATGGCATTTTAGATTAGGTCATTTGTCTCATAATCGTCTATGTAAAATGTCTCAATTGTATGATAATAAAGCTGTTTGTGACATTTTCCATTTTGCTAGACAAAAGAGATTACCTTATCAGCAAAGTAGTTCTCGTGCTACAACCCCTTTTGAGTTAATCCACTTTGATATATGGGTCCTTTTAGCTATGACTTCCATTCATGGTCAGAAATATTTTCTAACTGTCCTTGATGACTTCTCACTTTTTACATGGATTATTCTTTTAAAATCCAAGGTTGAAGTTTCCCAGCATGTCCAACACTTTGTTAGCCTCGTAGAAAACCAATTCCACACTTGTCCTAAGTTCATAAGATCCGATAATGGTTCAGAATTCTTAATACCTTCATTTTACATGGCTAAAGGTATCATTCATCATCAATCTTGCATAGAATCTCCCCAACAGAATGGGAGAGTTGAACATAAGCATCAACACTTACTCAATATTGGTAGAGCCCTTTTATTTCAATCTCACCTTCCTAAATCTTTTTGGTCTTATGCCATTTCTTATGCCACATACATTATCAATAGAACCAACACTCCCCTTCTCAACTATGCATCTCCCTACCAATAACTTCATAACACTCTTCCTGATATCAATCAGATCAAGGTTTTTGGGTCATTGTGTTATGCTTCTACCTTACAAAACCATCGCACTAAACTTTCTTGTAGAGCAAGAAAATCCTTATTTTTAGGTTACCAACTTGGCTTCAAAGGTTTTGTCTTACTTGACCTTTCCACCAATGAGATCTTTATTTCTAAAAATGTCACATTCTATGAGCATATTCTGCCCTATCAACCTTCCTCTAATGATTCCTCTCCATCTTGGGAATATTTCACACACAATTCCTCCTCTATGTCTAGCCCTCAACCTACAACTTCACTTAACTCAGATGTCATTCCCCACAAATAACTCTACAGACATCTCTCCCCATTATCAACTCACTTCTCCTAATTCTGAAACCTTTGTTAATATTACTCCAAACTCTCATGATCCATCACCCCCTCGTGTTTCCTCCCGACCTCGACACAAACCTTCCCATCTGCAAGATTATGTTTGTGCCTCATTTCACGATGATCCTCACCAATCATCCTCAGGTACACCTTATTCCATTTCTAATTTCTTATCTTATTCTAAACTTTCTTCTACTTATCGCCACTACACCTTTTCTATTACCACACAAAATGAGCCCAAAACCTTTAATGAGGCAAATCAGTTTGAATGCTGGAGACAAGCTATGAAAACTGAGTTAGATGCTCTGAATAATACTGGTACTTGGACAATTGTCGAACTTCTATTAAATGTCAAACCAATTGGCTGCTGGTGGGTTTACAAAATCAAGTACCATGCAGATGGTAGTATTGAAAGGTTTAAAGCACACTTAGTTGCCAAAGGTTATAATCAAACAGAGGGTTTGGATTATACTGATACTTTCTCACCAGTTGCTAAACTCACAACTGTGAGACTTGTCTTATCTTTGGCTTCAATCAACTCATGGCATTTGCATCAGCTCGACGTCAATATCGCCTTTCTCCATGGAGAATTGCATGAAGATGTCTACATGATTGTTCCTCCGGGTGTCACTACGCAAAAGAAGAATCAGGTGTGCAAACTTTCCAAGTCACTTTATGGCCTCAAACAGGCCATTCGTCAATGGTATGAGAAATTGACTTCATTACTTGTACACCACGGATATCAACAAGCTTCTTCAGACCATTCCTTGTTCATCAAGTATTCTAACACCAATATAACAATCCTTTTAGTATACGTTGATGATTTTTAACTTGCAGGGAATTCTCTTGAAGAGTTCACATTCATTAAGAACACATTGCATGCAACTTTCAAAATCAAAGATCTTGGCATTGAAGTATTTCTTTGGCTTAAAAGTTGCACACTCTTCCTAGGGTATTTCCATATGTCAACGAAAGTATTGCCTAGACCTTCTCACGGTTTAAGGTTTACTTGGCTCCAAACCTGCCTCAACCCCCTATGATCCTTCCATTAAACTATGTTTTGATGATGCTGATCCCTTTCCTGACATCCCAGCTTATCGTAGACTCATCGGCTGTCTCATATACTTAAATACCACACGTCCCGATATTACCTTCATCACTCAACAGTTGAGTCAGTTCCTTTCAAAACCATCAACCACACATCTTCATGCTGCATGTCGTGTGCTTCGATACCTTAAGTCTTGTCTTGGTAAAGGTTTGTTTTTCCCAAGCAGTTCCAAATTGTGTTTGCTTGGCTTCTCGGATGCAGACTGGGCTGGTTGCAAAGATACTCTTCGCTCCATTTTTGGATCCTGCTTCTTTCTTGGACAATCACTCATCTCATGGCGCACCAAAAAGCAACAAACTGTCTCCAGATCTTCTTCTGAAGCAGAGTACCGTGCCTTGGCTGCTGCCACATGTGAACTCTAGTGGCTCCTTTACTTACTTAGTGACTTACATGTTACTTGTGAGAAACCGCTTGTACTATATTGTGACAACCAGAGTACTCTTCATATTGCGGCCAACCCCGTTTTTTCGTGAGCTTACTAAACACTTGGAGATTGATTGTCACATCGTTCGTGAAAAGTTCATGGCTGGTGTTATGAAACTTCTCCCTATTTCCTCCAAAAGTCAACTGGCTGATTTTTTTACCAAGTCCTTGTTGCCACAACCTTTCAACTTTCTCATGTCCAATTTGAACTTGATTAACATTTATCAAGTGTCAAATTGAGGGGGCCTCTTAACTGTAATAGTAACTACCCTAATTGTTTTCAATTATTCAGTTACTAGTATCATACTACTATACAACATCCCCATATTAGCTTAGCTTGTTACTTGCAGGCTGTATATATACTACCATGTACATATGATCAAAGTATGAGAAATATTACATTTCTATTATTTGCTGCACCACTTTTAGTTCATAATAGAATTGATTCTGTCTCCAGAATTGATTTTACTTTAAGCTAGAATTTATAGTTTCTGCCTCTAGAATTGATTCTATATGACTTTTATATTGTAATTTATTGTTCAACTCACTTTTACATAAATATATTCAAACACAAATCAATTTTGCTAAACTCAATTCTAATAAAATCAGTTCTATCAAACTCAATTCTGTTAGAATTAATTTTGTTTACCGCCAACCCAAAAACACCATAATTATAACAAATATACCGTATTCTGCTTGGCTTTTTTTTATTATATTTTTAATAATTATGTTTTTAATTTTTGGTAGTTGCAGTATTTTACATGGTGTTAATAGGTGTAAGAATTTATGTGTAAGAATAATAATTCTCTTAACTTAAATTAATTTCTTTCTCTATTCTACAATATGAAGTAAAATACTACCTCCGTTCCTTTTTATAAGAGACAAGTCATTTTTTAGGTTCATTAAATAACTAATGTATCTGGTCTCTTTATAGACTAGATACATTGATTATTCAATGAATCTAAAAAGTGAATTTTCTCTTATAAAAAGGAACGGAGGTAGTATTAAAATATGAATTGCGAGTATATAAATTAAATTAAGTGCAAATAATTTGTGATTATTGATCTGGCACACGCGCTTTCTTTCTATTATTGGAAATAAAATTGAACTTGTATTTGCTTTTGACAAATATTGAACTTACTCTATGTGATTAGAAACCAAACCTAATGGGTGCGGGGCCTATAATGTCTTTTGATTTTACATTTTATCTGTGTGTGATGTGTTCTTAACAATACTATATTTGGTGAGTTATTGGTGAATGTGGGGAAAGGGCAGAGATGCCAATCGTGAGGTATGCAGATCATTGATAGAGATCGTCCATTAGACGACTTAGATTCTATCTAAAGTTTTTCAGAAACCTATGGTCTCACTTTTGTGTTCCATTCACACTAGCTTAATTAGCTTCAAACCTCACCCATGTAATTCTCTTAAAATTTTCAACTCTTTAATAATGATTGATCAAATAGTAAGAAGATTTACGTTTAATAGAGCAAACAAATCAAGTTATCTATTAAGTGTAATAAGGAGAAAAATCCACGGGATACATTACATTAGAACAAACCAACTAAAGTGGGACTTACATAACTCACACTTGTTTCTCAACATAAGCACCAACTAAATCACAACTAAAGAACTTTATAACATCATTTGGTTGAGTCTTAACCATCGAAAGAAACATATGATATATGTTAAAAATTCTGAACGGTTTTTTATAAGGTAAAACCAACAAAAAAGAGTATAGTCATCGATAAAAGAAGCATAATATCTAGATCCACCTTTGATTGAAACTAGTGAGAACCATATATATTAGAGTGAATTAAGTTAAATGGTGCATATGAAATATAAACACTTTTATTAAAAGCTAAAACTGAGAAATTAGCAAGTTTATAACCACAACGACAATATGAGATATCATCAGTTTGTAACTTTCTTAAAGCTCTAGTTGAAGGCAAGTATTTTACTCCCTCCGTTCAATAATGAGTGACCCATTTAGAATAAAATAGTGTCTCAAAATGAATGACCTATTTCAATTTTCAATACATTTTTTTCAATTCTACCCTCTAATTAATAATTTTCTTATCATTCTCACTACATGATAAGGGATACTATAGTAAAAACATTATTCTCTCTCTTATTTTTATAGATTTTTTTTAATATGTGTGAGATTTATAACTAGGTCACTCATTGTCGGATGGAGCGAGTAATTTAGAAATAAATACATGTTATAAATGAGAATGCAATAAATAAAAACTAAAAGAGAGAATTCAAATGAAAAGAAGTTAAGAAATCGGTAGTGGAAGTAGGAGTGAGGCCGTAATATAAGACTCTCAATTCATCCAAAACATGAAGTCTCCTTTGTCTACGGCTTGTCCCAATCAGCCTCCTAAAATTTGGACCCTACACACAATAGAAAGTGGAAGAAAATGTAACACAATATATCTAATCACACAATTGACTAACTGAAACCAAATTCAAAAGAAACTTGAGAATATAATAAACATCAGAAAATGACATTTTAGTTGTAAAGACAAAACCAATGTCTGCTAATTGCAAATAGGAGTGTCGTCAATAGTTAAAATCGACAAAGATAAATAATGATTTAAAGATAATGATAGTAAAGGCCATATAGAAGGAGGCATACCAGCCAAAGTAGAGTTAAAACATTTCATGAAGAAAGCATACATGACATGTGGTTGAGTGACAAGAATCTTTTGGAGCTGCTCTACAATATCAAATATTTGAGAAGTGGTCTTAGATGGTTATACATGACCATAACCAAAGTCAATGGTAGTAGGAATTGCAACAACAATATTAGATAATGGACTATTAAAGTTTTTCTTATTTGTTTTTAATAGTTTGTGACACTATGACTTATGATGAGCTTTTTCCGTCTAAATATCCCATTAATCAATACCAATCTAATTCTTCCTTGAGATTTTTTTTTTGAATAAGAGCTTAAAAAATATATGGAGGAGTGTTGAGAGTTCTTTTATTTGAAATCATATTAGAATAAGACTTGAGTTTGATTTCTTATGCCAACAACTCATTAACTCAATTAACATTGAAAAGAGGAGTATAGTGTAGAAGACTCACACGAAGACTATCAAAATCTTCCTGAAGAGCCATCACAACGAGACATTTCTTTTCTCTTTGGTCGATGTATGATTCGACAACTTTTAATTCAGCTAATTCCATGAAAGACGAATTATCCCATGAATTATTCAACACCGAATAAAATTCTTGAATGGTCATAAAATTTTATTTAAGAGTCCTAATGTCATTGTCCAGCTGGCACCGTTTTATAAAACTTTATTGATTATACAAACGTTTCAAATTATCCCAAACCTCCTTAGTAGCGTCTATTTTGCTAATTGCACAAATATTGATTAAGAAACATAATTATAGATCTTGGCAAAGATCTTCAAATTACTAACATCTTATGTTGCTTCATCTATTTTATTTGTATACTTATTTGAAGTTTCATCAACATAACTCCATATTTTTTTCCTTTTAATTTAACCATTTTTTATTGGCAATTATTACACTTATATGACTACAACAGAAATAAATTCAAAAAGAAGGATCAAAAGGAACTACGTACTCTCAATTTTTTTTTGGAGAGAAAAATATTGTAACACACAAATTAATGAGTCGAGTCAATTGATTTAAGAAGAATTTTAATTATTGCAAATATATAATATATAATGATTTTTTATTTACCCACCTCCCTATGGGGGTCACCCCCAGCAAAAACCCCATTTTACCCCTGCTTCAGAAATGAATTTCCGAAATATTTTTTTTTCTAAATTTTTCCAGACTTCGGAAGTGCATTTCAAAAAAATCTCAAAAATTGAGATTTTGATTAATTCGGAGATGCATCTCCGAAAAAACAAAAAAAAATCTAAAAATCCTAAAAATTAATTTTAGGATATTAATTAATTCATATATCATAAATTTGATATAATTTATGAGTAATAAATAATAATTATATATTTTGATATAATTTATGAGTTATGAATAATAATTATTATATATTTCTATTCTAATTCATATTTTAAAATTTAAAATAATTTTAATTAAAAAAGCTAAAATAATTTCACTTACAAAATGAGTTATAGTTTTTTATTTATATATTTATATATTTAAAATTATTATTATGTATTTACAAAAAAAATTAAAAAATGAGTGTTTTAATTTATATATTTATATAATAATTATAATAATGATTATATATTTATAAAAATTATTATATATTTATATAATAATTATTATATATTAATTATAAATATATTTATATATTTATATAATAATTATAAAAATTAAAAAAATGAGTGTTTTAATTTATAATAATTATTATATATTTATATATTAATTTATATATATTTATATATTATATATTTATATATTTCACTTACAAAATTAATAATTATTATTATATATTTATATATTTCTATTCTGATTCATAATTAAAAATTAGTTATAATTTTTTATTTAGTTTAAAAAAATTAAAAAAACATTTTGTCTTAATTTTGTTTAATGAACAAATTTTATATTTAATTCTATATAATTCAAAATTTACTTATGGAATTAAAATGTTTTTGATTTATATAAGTTAGTAAAATAATTTTTAACTTTAAAATTGTTTAGGAAATTTTGATTCACCTTGATTTTATTGATTCACCTTCATTTTATACCTATTAATTGTATTGATTCACCTTGATTTTAATTTTTTAATAATTATTGAATTATTTCGGAAGTGTATATCCGAAACATTCCAAGACCAATTTGGTCTTGGAATATTTCGGATATGCATCTCCGAAGACACTCCGCTCCCAAAAAAAAGTGTTTTCAGAAATGCATCTCCGAAAACCCAAAAAAGGGGTGTTTTCGGAAATGCATCTCCGAAAACACATTTTTTTCGTGTTTTCGGAAGTGCATTTCCGAAATAAGACAAATTTTAAAAATAAATAAAGCGTTTCGGAAATGCATTTCTGAAGTGAGAGTATTTTGGGTTTTTCACCAGAGGTGACCAAGAAGATAGGGAGGTGGGTAAAGAAATTTTCATATATAATTACTTGAACTATTTTTATATCAGGTAAGCCAAATAAAAAAGGAACCCAAATACAGTTTGTGTAAGTGACGAATGTAAGGATTATGTATATTGCTTAGGATAGCATATATGCAGGGTGGGATGTATACAATTAGTAGTACTAAACATTATAAGCCATGAGAAAAGAGGAAAATGTAACTGATCATGAAATGGGCCATGCTCATGCATGAGACACATGAGCTCATCTAGAGCATGAATTTTCGAAACATGCTATTTGAATAGTTGTGTTTCTGTTTTGTACATGATCAAGATGATGAGCAGATTCCCTGCATATGAAGAAGACGTGTTCAATTGGAATGTGAAGTAATACACCAAAAGAGAAGACAAAACATGTATGTACAATGGGACTCATGAAAGGTTAGTTGGGAAATGGCCAAAAAAAAGTAGTGTGGTGTGGGGGAAGAGAGTCCTTTATATAGCATCTCACATTGCATGTAACTAGTTTCATTCTATTATTTGTTGACTATGGGGTCTCATATAACTTTAAGCCTCATTTTGGATCAAGTTTGAGTACATGACATATTGTTATGGGACAAATTGTAGGTGTCCTTCCAATACTTACACATGACCATGCCATATCAAAGATACATGATGAAATAATATCTATAAAATATACTTGGCCTATATCTTTGTTTTTGTTACCATCTTGGCTATTTTTTTTAAAGCTTATATCCCCTTTTAGATAATTGTCTTAATTTTAAAATTGAGTTTTTTTTTTTTGTCTATGGTTTACCATTATCATTTTTTGTTCACACCATTTTTAATTATCAGAAATTTGTTGAACTTAAGGAGAAAAAAAACTTTTGTTCTACTTCAAAACAACTTTTGTGTTTTTTTTTTACATCAAAAGGAGAAAAAAAAATAGAATTTAAGGTAATGTACATGTATTTTCTTTCTCATTACTTACGTTAATCTGGTTTTCAGAATGAAAATATGAACGTTGCGTCCGAAAATATATTTTCAGATTTGTGATAAATGTCATTTGAAATTATATATCTAAATTATTTCAGAGTTGAAATTTGTCAATTTTAGAATATTTTTGTTATGATTGACCTTAGATATGGTTCACCCTAATGTTGTCACGAAACTTATTATGTTTATGGATGTCAAACTGATTGATGTCAAGGTAGATATTGGCAAACAATTTACAAATGAACATGGGTTTGTTGTTCGTGATCATATGCTACAATTGATCCGCACAGAGGCTGTCAAATTAGGGTTCGACATTGAAATCGGAAGGTCAGATAATAGTTAAGATATAAGACATGTATTTGTGACACTAAGATGCAAAAGAATTTGCAAGCACACAAATTATATCCAGAAGTTGAAACGGGATGATACTAGTGCAAGAAAATGTGAGTGTCCTTTTAAGTTGTGTTGATACCTTATGGTGAATAATACATGAATATTTAATGTGATTTGTGGTATACATAATCATGACATGTGTCGCAAGTTAGTCGATCTTCCCATTGCATACCGCCTTAAGGATGAAGAGTAGGAAACGGTTTCTACATGACATTAAACATGTTTCAACCCAAAACATACTTGTAACTCTGAAATTATTCAAAAGTGAAAATTGTTTATTTTGATTTTTTAATTTTTCTAGAAATTTTCTGGAAATTTTCTAAAATTTTTGTTGAAGATGATGGGGGGAAATAGGAAGATATATAAAAAGTATTAGGTATTCAAGGTGTACTGTTAGAATTAATGGACTATCAAGATCTAAAGGTGTAATATTTTTAAAATGATCGAATGGTTAATATTAAAAAATTAATAAAGTCTATGGTGGAAACTCAACAATATTACCTCACATAATATATTTAAAGTTAAAAGTTAATAGAAAGGATCAAGTTGATAAACGAAATAGTTTTTGAGGGACAATCCTTATTAAATAAGTGATTAAAGTGAAACCTTAAATTAAGTTAAGGGATCAAAAGATACATTAACCCTTGATTTTTTTTATAAAAGAATAAAATAAAAATATCATTTTAAATATAATATATTTTATTTAATTATTTTTTATATAAAATATATTACTTTAAATATAAGATATTTTCATGTACTATATTATTTCTTAAAAATAATCTAACATATTTTTAAATACAATATAAACTTTAAAATATTCAAAATAATATACAAATATTCATCATAACATAATTAATAAAATACGAGAAAATTTCAAAAGTAAAATGTTTAATAATTAAATAATAATTTATTATATTAAAAATAGAAAAATTGAATATAATATAAAAAAATAAAAATTAGTGAAGTATGATATCTAAGTATGTAGTTTTTGAATGAAACAACATAAATATTAATATACTTTAAATTTATAGGGGTTAAACGAATAACAGACTTTTCAAAATCGAACTATAAAATTATTATTACAAAATTTAAACTTTAATTTTAAAATTCAAATTTTGTTCTATCAAACTTTTTAGATCGACAAAAATTTAAATAGAATTGTGTTGATCAATTTGTTGTATGTATATTGTTTTAAGTATATAACTTATTGTTGAAGTTAATATAAAATTTTTGCATACAAATATAATTTCACATTTTAAAAATTTATTTAAAAACAAATGACACTTTATTAGACATCAAAATATTAATGCTCGATATAAATTTCTATTACACAATGGATGATGGGGTTTTGGTCTTGAATGAAGTCATGGATTTCGCTAAAAGAAAGAAGAGGGAGTGTTTGATATTAAAGTGGATTTCCATCTAGTGTATGACTGTGTTTCTTGGAGGTACTTGAAGGATATTATGTCTAGCATGGGGTTTGGTTCCAAGTGGTTAAAGTGGATGGAGCGTCTTGTGTTCACTAGTTCTAAGTCTATCTTAGTGAACAGTAGTCCTTCGAACGATTTTGTGGTAAGAAAGGGCTTGAGGCAAGGGGACCCCTTATCCTCTTTCCTCTTCCTTTTGGTTGTGGAAGAGATGGCTAGATCGTTCCACAATTTTTATCTTTCTTCTATCCATTTTGATCTCCTCTAATTCGCAGACGATGCCATTGTTTTTTATGATGCATCTTGGGACAATTTATGAAGTCTTAAAGGAATCCTAAGAGGATTTGAGTTTGCACCAAATATGTGTGTGACTTTTTCCAAAAGTAGGATAATAGGTATCAATATTAAAGTGGATTTCATGCAGGCTGCTTCCACCTTTCTTTCTTGTAACATTGGTGCAAGTTCTTTCACTTTTTATGGGAACTCCTGTTGATGTGAATCCTAGGAGGAAAGAAGCGTGGGCGCCAATTCTAGCAAAATTTTGCAAGAAGCTGTTTTCTTGGCAGAGTGTGCATTTGTCTATTGGAGGTAGAATTGTATTAATTAATGGAGTGTTAACCAATCAAGCTGTTCATTTCTTCTCTTTTTATAAGGCACATAAAGTTGTGTCGAAGGAGTTAATCAATTTGCAGCAGAGTTTTTTGTGGGGTGGTGCATTGGGAAAGCGTGCAATTTATTGGATTAATTGATCTTCTATTTGTATACCTAAGAAGGAGGGAGGCTTAGGGGTGAAGCATGTGGGGATACAGCTATTAAACAGACCTTTCGTAACACTATATTACAATGGTTGTCCTATTAACTGTAGTAATAACTCTTGTTTGGACTTTTTTTTTTGTTATTTACTAAAAGGCATTTCACTACGGTCAATATTAACAACTGTGGTGAAATGTATCTAGATTGTATGGGTTCGAATCCCAACACCAACAATTTTATATTTTTTCCATTTCAAAAAGGGCTTGTTCTTATATTTCATCATGGTTCATATTTTTAACACTGGTGTAAGATGTTAATATTTAATCACTACTATAAAACACACATTTAACCTTGGACACATAGTTGATTTAACCTCGGTTATAGAGACGAGGTAAAGAAGGATGTCATAATAACTTGCCACTTAACCCCTTGGTTTTTGAAAGTGAGGGGATAATTAAAATGGTTATAGGTTTGATCCACCAACAATTGCATTTTTTGGATTTTCAGACCTAGCGCCACATACCTCTCGGTTTATGACCAAAACCAAGGGGGGGGGGAATAAACTTTTCTTTTTTAATATTCATTATATTGTTACACGAAATATTAATGAAATAATTTGTTTATAAACTACATTGTTTACATAAAATATTACATTGTTTATGCAGAATATTAAAGTAAAAATAAATTGTTAGTGAAGAACAAATGTTGGATCCTCGTTTAATACAAATCTTATGGAAGATCAAATGTTGGATGCAAGTATATTTTCAATGGCTTTTGCACTCATTTGTTTCTAATATAAAATAAAAATGGGTTAGATAAATAAAATAAATATTCAGTTATAATTTTATTGAAGAACACAAACCTTGAACCCAAATAATTTTTCTGTCTTGCAATCCATCATAGAGAACTTTACCAATCTTCATTATGTTTCAAAGTTTTCATGTAAAACGTTTCATTATCAATTTTTGATATCTCATAATACTTTTATAATGGATATCTTTTAGGTTTCACGTGGATCACGAATGACAGTGTCTTTAGCATTGATACTCATTAAATTGACGACAAAGATACCTTTAAGGACGATCAAGAAACTAAATACGGTTGGTGTAAGCCCTAGAGGCCAATACTTTTAATACTTGTATCGAAATATTTATTAATAATTAAAAGGCATTTCTTTATTATGTTTTTTCTTCCAAAATAATAAAGTCCCTAGAATAGCTAATCCTTTTAATGAAATGTTAAGTGTGACTTAATCACGAGATCTCATTAAACATAAGGAAACTATTCTTAAAGTATCCGTAGTTGAGCTTTATTGTGAAGTGAGATAACATTAAATCATTGAGACTATTATGTAGATAGACTGATGATCACATCTCTTGGATCATGGATAAGGAGTTATCGAGTCTTGGCATAAGTATGAATATTAGGAGTAACATTTATACTGGATTGACCCGTTATGTGAGTACTACATAAATGTTATGCAAAGTGTCATAAGTTATTCTCATGGTGATAGTGGTGTATACCACCCTTCGACCTGAAATCACTATGGATTCTAGATGTAGAGTCGAGTACTTTGTTGTTGATCAAACGTTGTCCGTAACAGGATGACCATAGAGACATTTGATGGGTACTCCACAAAGCATGCTGAGGGACATGAGTGACCTAGATAGAATATGCCCATCCTGCGTAACAAGATAAATGTCTAAGGGCCCAATATTGAACTCGACAAGGGTGACACGGTTTATGCCTTGTGTTCAATACAAACATGAGGGCAAAAGGGTAAATTTACACAAAAATATTATCTTGAAAAGGTTTTGTCATATCACATGATACTTTCGTGATTTGGGTAGCAGTGATGCGTTGCTAGATACCGCTCGCTGTTTATTATGTTAAATATGTGATTTAATATAATCGACAAAGTCGCGAGAACCTACAGGGTCACACACATAAGGATAGATTGATGAGAGATAGAATAAATAAGGAACACCGTAAGGTACTGTGTACTTGAGAGAATTATGGAACACCGTAAGGTACGGTGCACTTAAGTGAAATATGAAACATCATATAATATAATAATAGTTAATATTATTATATTATTTTATAATAATTATAAAATATAATAATAATAAAATATGTTTATTATAATAATAGTTATTATAATAAAAGTTATTATTATTATTATTATTATTATTACTATTATTATTATTATTATTATTATTATTATTATTATTATTATTATTATTATTATTATTATTATTATTATTATTATGTGGTGCACTTAAGTTGAGCTTTTTAACTTACAGCCCACACAAGTGGTCCTATAACTACAACCCTTAAGCATAAGCTTTGTTACTTGATGAAATTAGGTTTGTGAAACCTAGCCGTATTTCTCTAACATTATCTCTCACTCAAAGCCTTCATTCGTAGCATCTAGCACTGAGACTGAGGGTTGTCTATTCGTGTGGACTTAGTAGAGGCGTTGTTCTTTATGAACACTCGTGATCAACACTTCGATTCTGCATCAAAGGTTTTAATCTCCACATGAGGTAACCATTTCTATCACAGATCATGCTCATTCGTAAGGATCTCTAAAGGAAAATTTTTGTTTTCCGCTGGGTATTATATTGCGATTTTCCTTCAGACACGCTTATATATCCCCTCGGTTATGAGTTAAAACCTAGGTAACAAGTGTTTCATCCCAAGCGCCACATTCCTCTCGCTTTGTGTTAAAAATCGAGGGGAATTAGGTCTTTTTTAAAAAATAATTACATTATTTACATAGAATATTAAAATACATCGTTTAGAACAAACCCAAATTTTGACAGAAACCGAGTGAATAAGTATTTTTTTATTTTTAAAACAGATAAAACATGGTGCACCTTGGCATTATACCTCAGTTTTTTGTTGGGTGAGGTGAAAGCTTTGTCAAGAAGGTATTATTTGTAGTAGTGACACTACGCCAAAATTGGTTTTACGCAGCACACCATAGACAACGCTTTTATACCAAAGCGTTGCTAAAAGTAAACAAATAAAAAGCGGAAACTATATACGAAATTGTGTAAAAGCATTGTCTAAAAGATACATTTAGAAAGCGCTTATGGAAAGTGCTTCTAAAAGGCCCACTTTAGAAAGCGCTTTACCAAAGCGCTGCTAAAGACCCACTTTAGAAAGTGCTTCACCAAAGCGCTGTTAAAGGCCCACTTAGAAAGCGCTACTAGAGGACCAACTAGAAAGTGAAATCGCTGCTAAATCTATACTTTAGAAAGCGCTTTACAAAAGCGCTGCCTAAACTTAATTAAAATTGAAATAAAAAAACTAGATTGCTGATAAGTGCCAAAATGTAGTTATTTTGTGTATGTAAACAGTGGCACTTATCGGTACGTATACTTTGAGTTTTATTACGTTTTCGTGTAAATATGTACCGTTTGATAGTTTTGTTGTATTTTTGTAGGTTTTTCTGCGTTTTCGTAGCCTCGAGGAATAAAGTGCCGAAGACACGGCTGCGAACGCGTTTTTAAAGAATATTTCTGCTGTTCTGGTGTAGCTCGCGTCGCGCGCTGAAGGATAAAAAGAAATAAATCCAGGCAGAAGATTGCTCGCGTCGCGTGCTATGCAGCTCACGTCGCGCGCTCTGCGTTTTCTGTTTTTGTATATATAGTTCAGAACATATTTTCTAGGGTTTTTATCACCCATTTCCCCCTTGGAGTGGCTCTGATCCATTTTTGGTAGTTTAGAGGTTTAAGAAACACCATTGGATGCTACATCATGTGGATTGATCATGGATTTATTTCGATTTCATTGTGACGGTGAGATTTTTCCGGTTCATCTTCTTTCTTCCCTATGTTTCATTCCAATGGTGGGTTTGTATGTATATTTCTACTCTTCTTGTATGTACATTTGTGGATCTTGGGATCGTTTATATATTCGCTTCATAAATCATCATTGTTCTTGTTCTTGATCTTTTTGCTTAAATGCTCTGGATTTGTGTTGTCTCAGAAATGGACACCGTAGATCTCGATTAGGAATGATAACTGTTAGTTTCTAGATTTCAAAAATGGATTTAGGGCTAATGACCGTAATGGGTATCGAATTTAATGCCTCTGTGTTGTTTGTGTCGGTTGAGACATCGCTGATGTGAATAGTACGATTGAGCTTTCGTCGGTGTTTCAGACATGGACACTGATGTGGCGTCTCGATTGATGCCTGGTGATTTTGATGCGTATTGTGAGTGTGTTGCGATAAGATCTTCGGATTTAAGTATTAGACGGGTAGAACGAAATGCAATTCCATAACTATTTCTCTTAGACTATTAAGAATGTTTAATTGCTTTTATTTACCTTTCCGCACCCAATTCATGAAACTTAGAACGCGAGATAGTCGAACGGCAGTTCTTCTCACCAATCTCTGTGGACTACGATACGATATAACTTATATCACCCGGTAATAAATAATACCTATTACTTTTTTCTTGCCGCTTTACCGCTTCAACAATTGCTAATATTCACTATTATCATTCTTTCTATTCTACAGTGTCGTTCTTCTTCTCCCAAACGAGATAAACCCTAAATCCACGAAAAACCCTTCTGAATCTCACAAAAGCGCTTCAAAATCCAAGAACAAGCCTTCTAAATCAACGAACAAACCCATGTACGGCTGCGAATTTCTTCTTTCTTCTCTTGCGTAAAGCCCTTCAGCAAATTCGAAGAACCCTAATCGGACCCACGACACCGATTTTCTTCTTCTGCAAAACGAAATTCCTTTCTTCTGGATTTTCTTCTTCGACATTAGAGGTATGGATTTACTTTTGCATTGTTTATAGAATTTAAATACAAGCTCATAGCATAAGTGATTAACAAAATAAGTTCAATAAACTTATAGCATAAGTGCTTCACACTTTTCTGGAATAAAAATTGATTTTAAGTTATGTTTGTTTGGCTGATTAAGTGTTTAGGTTGTGTTAAGCACTTTTTTGATAATTGATTTTGCTGTTTAAGCACTTTTGACAAAGGACTACAACTCCGATCAGAAACTCACCGTTAAATCTTATAGCACCACCGGAGTGGAAAGCTTTTCGAATTTCCATTATAATTATTCACATGTTAATTGCATTATTAGATGTTAGGTTTATGAATTTCTAGCTGAGCTCTAGCGTGATTCTACGTGCAATATTAGACTTTTGTGGTTGTAGGTTAAAATAAAACTCCATTTATTGAGACCTGAAGATTGTTTAGTTGACCCAAATATTGAACATATTCCATTTGTCATTCTAGTATTTTTCATTTTCTCTCAATTCATGAATTATTTTCTTTTGTTTATCATTGTTTAGTGATGTAGGCCTATAATTGCTAAGAGTTGTCATTGTTCCTTATATTTCCAGTTTTGTTGTTATAATACTATTTTGTTTATATAATTTTAGGTTTTTGTTAAGTGGGCTATTTTACAATATTGTTTTTTTATAATAATTTTAGGTTTTTGTTAAGTGGATTATTTTGAAAAATTAATCTATAAGACTCCTGGTTGAATAATTCTGGTTTTGTGGATTTATGTATTTGTAATTTTGTTATCACTATTCCTGAATTAGAAGGTTTCAGTAAAGTTTTTGGGTCAAATTGAAAGTGAGATTTTGCTTGTATAAATTGGTAAGACTTTTTTTTGCTTTATACATAGCATGTGAATGTGATCTAGTGTCTGTGTCTCATCATATAAATTGATAACTTGGTTTGCCATTGTGAGAATATTAATTAATTTTTTTTGAAGTTGTGTTTTTCATAGTTAAGTGAGAAAATAATTTTGTGTGAAGGTTTAGATCATTAAAACGTTATAATATAATGAGTTTGAAGCTTGTTGGTTATGCATCAAACATAAAACAACATATCTGTTTGGTAAGAAAAAAAAATTAATTTCTAACTTTGTTTTTTCTCAAGCTGCTCACACCTTCTCCTACTCATTATATGCTTCTTCTTCATTTGCTATATTTGTTTCTTTTCTTCTTAACTAAGGGTGTATTAGTCTCTAATCATTTTGGATAAAAATATGCATATGAATCAAGATTTTTTACATGAAGCATTTGGTGCATCTACAAGGGTATGTGATCAATCAAAAAATGAGTATCTCAGATGAACAAATACGTATCTAAGTTCCAATTGAAGTTGAAAAAAATATATAATAGGGTAATGCATGGTCACCTTGATTATTTTGGGATTGACTTCATGAGTTATTCTAGAACATGATTTGCTTAAAAAAAAGAATTTTTTGTGTTTGATATGCATTTCTTATGGTTTATTGATTAAGAGTATTTAATGTTCATCACCCTAAATGTGATAGTTTTGTTTGTCCTGTAAATTTCTCCTCATAGAAAAGGAATACGAAATAGGCCTAAAGTTTTGAAGCCTCTTCGTGTACTTAATTTGGAATTATATATTTGTCATTAGATACTTATATTTTTCTTTATTATAGATTAGATGGCTAGTAACGAGGATCACCCACATGATGATTCTATTAATGATGGAGATGAATCCGTTAATGTAGTGTAAAGGGAAATTAGACGAGGAATAACTATTATGAAGAGAATAATTCCTGATAGAGATAGAGGAATAAAATATGATGTGCATTGGAATTCAAATGACCAACTAATTAAGCCTTACAGTTCTCAATTGACAAGTTACATTGGTTCAGTTGTAAGGAGCGAAGTTCCAATTACTTGTGATAATTGGAGAAACAAGGAGTTGGATGCCGCTAAAGACAAAGTCTGGAGTGAGATACAGGTACCACATGTGATGTTATTTATTTTTTATTACGATTATGTCTTGAAATTACTTATACTAACGCACTCTTTGTATGTTTTTTATAGAGGTCTTTCAACATTTATGTAGTAGTGGGATATTCAATTCAGCACTTCTTAGTAAATGGCATTGGCGTTTTGTTCATGACCATTTTTCAATTTGGTATAACTTGCTCTCTCTTAGATATGGTGATCTTAAGGATAGGATAATAAACTATGCTTCATTTTCTTCTTCGGTCTTCAAATTCGATTCTTTGTGGTGGCGTGACCGTTGTTCTATTATTGGTTCAAGTTTGATGTTTTTGTCAATTAGTAAGCTTGGAAACGAGAAGTTACCCATCTTTTGAAATTGCAAATGGTTGGGTGATCAACCATTTTGTTTTCTTTTTCGGATTTGTTTCGTATTGTCGCAATGCTGGTGGCCAAAGTGGCAGACTTGTGTTTCTAGAATGGCAGGTTTTAGAGATGAGAGATCAAGCTAAGGGTTGAATAATTCAATGATGAAGAGTAGTCGCAATTGGATTTCTTAGCTGATTTATTGACGCTGGAGCAACCGCAGCAGGATCTGTCTAATAATTTTGTGTGGTGGAAGGGTTGAAGCGGGTTTTTGATTAAGAGTGGTTAAGAAGTGTTGTTAGGTTTGTGCAGCGAAACTGTTCAACTTGAAGATCCGATTCTGTTTTGCTTGAAGAAAGTGTGGAAGTCCAAGATTCCGAGTAAAGTCTAAGCGTTTTATTGGAAGTTGATTCTTAGTCGTTTGCCTACTCGTTCTCAATTATTGCGCAGAGGAGTTATTTCGGGCGCTCACAATTCTGTTTGTCCACTCTGTTGGGCGAATAACTAAGACGTGGTGCACCTCTTTATTAGTTGCAATGCGAGCATTGTTGTTTGGAACCAATTTTGTTCGTGGCTAGTTGTGTCTGAGTTTCGGTTGTTGATTCTATTCTCATTTTTATATCTTTTGTGAGATAATCAAGCGACATTTGAACTGCAATTTTTATTCGTTTTTCTAGTCTGTTGTTTGTTGGGTGTTGTAGCTTTGTCGCAACAAGATTTTTTTCAATGGTTATACTTTAGCTAATATGAACATTTTGTTAGTATTAAGTTGTTGTCTTGGAATTGGTTTCAATCCAATTTTAGGAAGTTTTTGAGCCATAGGTGGAATGAGTGGTATTTAAATCAGACTTTGAAGTCGTTTGTAGGTTCTGTTTGTTTGTGTTGATTGTATTGAAGGTAAAAAACTATATAATACTTATTTTACATTCACATTCACCTTTCCATATATGAAACTTTAACACACGCTTGACTAATCACAACATTAACTTTTTATTTGTGGAGCGAAAAAGAATAAGTGATTAGATTAATCCAAGATTTTTAAAAACAAAAATAAATACATACAAATATTTTCACAGGTATTCTCGGCCTTATATTTTATCAATTATTGTCTCCTCTACTATCATCCAAGTTCTGGTATGATATGGGAAAAAGACATATCAGACACCCACGCTTTGTCTCTTTTAGCATGCAAAATTGTTTTTGAAATTCTAAGATTGAGAATGAGAGAAGTGTATTTAGGGAAATGTAATTCTTACGTTATATGTTCCCACTCCCATAACAACGTCGGTAACATATACAAATAAACAAATGCACCGTATGTGCCCTGAGAATCAACTATGCCTAATAAACTAGGAATATGTTTGCTTGCTCGGTAGAAAACATCATAATCGATTCTGAGCCTATAAAATCAATTTTCGGGTGTTTGGCATTTTTAAACAGTCTGCCGTTACAGTGCTTTTTCTATTTCAGAATTGATTTTTTATGAAGCTCCAATTCCTAGCTTCTTGAAATCAATTCTAAGAATCAATTCTCCCTTTCTCTCAAATTTTTTTTTCTGCCCTTAAATTGAACAATGTTCTTAACTCTCACCATCTTTTTTTTTTACCCTTTTCGTCATTTACACATCCAAAAACATTTTTGATAAAATTATTCAATCAACATTTTTCATACAAATCACTTTTGTTGTGAATATAACCGAACATAAATCACTTTATATTAAACTCAATTCTAACTAAAATCAATTCTTTCAAAATTAATTTTTTTCACCGTGGAACCAAACACACACTATCTAAATAATTATATATATATATATATATATATATATATATATATATATATATATATATATATATATATATATCTATTAAACTTAAATATTGCTTTTCGATAAGTCATTTTAAATAAAAATATACTCGAAAATATGCTTTCAATAAATTCTGTATATTTTTGGGTAAATTGAGAAAAAATTACAAACAATACTGTAAGTATAAGAGTGCGCCTAAGAGGGGGGGTGAATTAGGTTTTCAAAAATGTAATCGGTTTTATGAGAATACTTCTAATAATTTTTGGTTAAGTGTTTGAAGGTTTTTGTAAGGTTCTTTTCTTTTCTTTGGTAATGGTGATGAAAGCGATAAAGTGCGGAAAAGTAAAGAACGCAACGATATATACTGGTTCCCCTCACAATCCGAGAGTACTCCAGTCCCCTTTCAAACACGAAAGAGATTTCACTATAGTTAGAATTATTGTACAAGCCTATGCCTACTATCTAACCTATAGGGTGATCAAAGGTTCTTAACACCTTTAAGATCAATCAACACTAATGTGAATGAAGAACAATCCTCTTCAAACACACCACTTACTTCCAACAATCCTGGATAGTAAGGAGATAATTTTCTTTGAATTTTTACAAGAGATTTAGATGAAGTTTGTATAGCACTATCAATCTTGTATTGATCTTCTTCTTCAAATAAACAATTCTCAAAATGAATATAAGTGTTCACAATGTATGCATGAAACTTTAAATGAATTCTCAATGGAAATGTGTGTAGAAAGTTTCATATAAAAATTCTGGTTTGTGGACACTTGAAAATAATGAAATTTATGAGTATGAATTGTTAATGAAGAAGGTGAATAATGATTCTGAAATATGTAGTATTTATAATGTGTCAAATACCTCTTTGAATGGTTATTTTTCCATGAAATAATGCAATGATCAAGTGGTAAGAAAATGGATTCGTTTGAATAAGATCATGCAATGAAAAAACACACTGGTTCAGTAGGAACCAGTTCCTACCTGGGACAACCCGGTTCCTGCTGAACGTTACAGCAGAAATTTCAAATTTTGAACTGAGGAACCGGTTCCCACCTAGGGACAACCCGGTTCCCCATAGTAAAACACAGAGAAGTGGAAACTTAGAATGCTGGGAACCGGTTCCCCCATAGGGACAACCCGGTTCCTAAAACCTTTATTTTGAATTTTAACTCTGAAAAAAAAAGGTTTTAAATGAACTTTTGAAGGATGACACTTTGTAGTATGTTTATGATATGCGTGGAAATATATTTGTGAACAATTATATGTCAAAGTGAGTATTGTTTATACCTTTGACATTTTAGCTTGATTCTTTAATCTTCACAATTTCTTCAAGACTTTGAAATGATGTATTTTTGCTTGATACTTGAAATTCTTTTTGCACATCCTTTATAAAAGCTTGATGTCCATATTGTCTTCATCAAAACACACTATACTTGAGAAGATTGCATTTACATTCTCCCCCTTTTTGATGATGACAACCAAGTCTTGAAAATGTTTTGAAAAAGTTGTTTTGTGCTTTTGAAATTATGTTGAACAATGCAAGGCTCCCCCTATGTTAGAGACTCCCCCTAAATCCATGATTCCTTGATTTATGGTGATGAGTTTTATTTGATAATTTTAACAAAGGCCTGCATTTTTCTTTGAAACAAAACAACAACAAAAACACATGCATATTCTTCTCCCCCTTTGTTATTATCAAAAAGGATGGGGAAAAAGAGAAAAAGTATATGAAATATAACACAATGTGAAATACCACAAAGATAACAAAATGAAATACTACAAACATAACATGATTTAAACGATACGAAACGTAGTTTTGTCACGATTACAACACAAACACAAATAGTCCTAAACATCACGAAACATAAATGGAACAAAGTCTAGAAAACATAAATAAAAACTAATAATAGAAAGAAAACTTAACATAGAAATTAAAGCACATAATTTAGTCACTTTCATCCATTTGTTCTTCATCATCATCCTCTTGTTCATCTTCTTCTTCTTCACTTCCTTCCTCTCTCTCATAATGAGCCAAGATACGCCTTTGAGTCCGTTGAATTTCCCGCATTTGTCTTCTCATAAGGTTATGCTCATAGTTATTCTCCCGCTTGTTGTTATCAATAGATGTTTGAATAGAACAAAGCTTGGCAAACATCATATCCATTGTGTATCCACCTTCGGGAGGTTGAGGGATTTGTGGCACGGCCGGTTCGAAGCCAACTTTGTAGAAAAATCTACCTTCACGATCCGGAACAATTCCTGTATTTTTAAGAGCGGTAGCGGTGGTGATAGCACACTCTTGTTCATCCATATTTTTCTTTGGTTCCCTTTGGAGGAGAACACCAGCATTCCGAACAATATGAGAGATGGCCCTTGCATAAGGTAAGCCTCCTTTAAGGGAAGCCATAAGCTGCATGTGGCGCATAATTGAAAGAGCCCAATTGACTTCAATGCCACGTCTTAGAGCATCCAAAACCATCAACTCGAACTCATTGACCCTGGAATGGTTAGAATTCTTTGGAAATAAAACATAAGCAATGATAAGATGGAGCATCCTATCACTCACCGATAAGCTTGAACCGAACATGTTAAACTTGATAGCAAGCTGTTGGCGAACTGTGTCGCGTTGAGTTGGTCGGCACATATCCACAAAAACATCAATCTTACTATACGGTTGCCAATCCTCCGGAATGTTACCTTGAAGGAGCACTAAGCCTTGAGATGGAATTCCTAACACTCTTCCAAATTCCTCAACATCTAAGCATATATCTTTATTTGAAACTTTTGACAATAATGTGAAATCATCAAATTCATCGGTCACTATCCTAAGATTATGATAAAACTCTCTAACCAAATCCGTATAATAATCACCATGGTCAAGCACAAAATTAGCGACCCCTGCATTAGCTAGTCTACCCGGAAAATTGAAGCTGTGATTAGGGAAATCGGGGAGTTTACCGTATTTTGCCGCAAGGAGTTTTCGACTCCGAATGTTGAATGTGAGTCTCCGACTTTTGACCGTTGGTTGAGTCTCTTGAGGTTCTTCACTTGTCTCTCCAATCTTATTCTTTCCCTTTGCACTTCTTGAAACTTTGGGTGCCATTGTTGAAAGAAGTTGAGAGTTAGGGTTTAAGTTGGGATTTTCGGATTTGGTGAGTGGAGGAGAATTTGAGTGAGATATGTGTAAGAATGGAGGATTATATAGAGTTTTGAGGTAGTGGGTGTTTTAATTTTGAGAGTTATGGTGAGATAGTGGAGCTTTTAATTTGGTTGACAGTGGAGGTGGAAGGTTTTGGAGGAGATGAAGATGAATGTTGAATGAGAGTAAATGAGTGAATGTGAATGAGTGAAAGTGTATTTTAAGAGATAAGTAGCATTTAAGAGATATAACAATAAAATTTAAAATATTAAATAAAGAAAAGTATACGTTACAGCCTAAAGAGGAAAACGAAAATCTGGAAAAAGTACGTGGGAACCGGTTTGTCCCTACATGGGAACCGGTTCCTGAAGAACACAGAAAACAACGCTTCTGGAAATTACTATGGGGAACCGGTTCGTCTCACATGGGAACCGGTTCCTAGGCTGAAAATTTCCAAAAACTTTAATTTTATGAAATATAAAGCATACATATCGTACATAATTACCAAGTCATAATGAATGAACATTTATAAAGCACTTTTTAACTTAAAATATTTTAGAAACGTGTACCTTTGATGTATGAAAATGACGAATAAATTTTAAACATCACCTTCGTCTAAAATTCCAAACTCTCGTCGAATTTTGTAAAACGATTCTTTTGGGAGAGACTTGGTGAAGATATCCGCAAGTTGATTATGAGTATCTACAAAAGTGACTTCAACATCTCCTTTAAGCACATGATCGCGAAGAAAATGATGTCGAATGTCTATGTGTTTGGTTCTTGAATGCATGACCGGATTCTTTGTAATATTTATAGCACTTGTATTGTCGCATCGAAGAGGAATACATCCGAGATCAAGTCCGTAGTCACGAAGTTGTTGCTTAAGCCAAAGAATTTGTGCACAACAACTACCTGCTGCTATGTATTCTGCTTCGGCCGTACTAAGAGCAACACATGCTTGCTTTTTACAAGCCCATGATACTAATGCATTTCCAAGAATGTGACAAGTACCACTTGTGCTTTTACGATCAGTTTTACATCCTGCATAATCCGCGTCAGAATAACCAATTAAATTGCAAACACTACCTTTTGGATACCATAAGCCAACATTGGTTGTTCCTTTGAGATACTTCATGATCCTTTTAACCGCCATAAGATGTGATTCTTTTGGATTTGCTTGGAAGCGAGCACAAAGACAAACACTAAACATTATGTCAGGACGGCTTGCCGTCAAATATAATAAAGAACCAATCATACCTCGATACTTAGTAATATCAATTGGAGTACCGGATTCATCTTGATCAACATATGTACCGAGGCCCATTGGAGTATTCATTGCTTTGCAATTATCCATATCAAACTTCTTCAATAGTTCTTTACAATATTTGGATTGATTGATAAAGATTCCATCTTTGAGTTGCTTAATTTGTAGTCCAAGAAAGTAGTTCATTTTTCCCATCATAGACATCTCGAATTCTCCTTGCATCATTAATGAGAATTCCTCACACATTTCTTTGTTAGTCGATCCAAAAATGATATCATCAACATAGACTTGAACTAATAAAGTGTTACTCTTGATTTTCTTAATGAACAAAGTTTTATCAACCTTACCCTTTTCGAAACCCTTTTCACACAAAAAATTGCTAAGTCTATCATACCATGCTCTTGGTGCTTGCTTTAAGCCATAAAGAGCCTTTCTCAACTTAAAGACATGTGTAGGATTCTTGAAGTCTTCAAATCCCGGGGGTTGTTTGACATAGACTTCTTCATTGATGTAGCCATTCAAGAATGCGCTCTTGACGTCCATTTGATAAAGCTGAAAATTTAATGAACATGCATAAGCAAGTAAAAGACGAATAGCTTCTAACCTTGCAACCGGAGCAAATGTTTCTTCAAAGTCGATTCCTTCTTCTTGATTGTAACCTTGGGCCACCAATCTTGCTTTGTTTCGAACAATTATACCATTCTCATCAAGTTTGTTCTTAAACACCCATCGAGTACCTATGATGTGTTTATTACTTGGTCTAGGCACAAGTTCCCAAACTTGATTTCTCTCGAATTGATTCAATTCTTCTTGCATTGCATTTATCCATTGATCGTCTCCTAAGGCTTCATCAACTTTGGAAGGTTCAATTTGAGAAACAAAAGCCATGTGTAAGCAAGCATCTTTGAGATTTAATCTTGTTGCAACTCCTTGACTAATATCACCAATAACTTTATCAATAGGATGATCTCTATGAGTTCTCCATTCTTTTGGTAGATCATTGGTGTTTGATTCTTGTTGTACACTTTCTTGTTGAACACTTTCTTGTTGTACTTCCGGTGCCTTCACAATTGTATCATTTGAAAGTTCTTCCGGTGCCTTCACAATTGTATCATTTGAAGGTTCTTCCGGGGGTAAATCTAAAGGATCATCATCATCACAAACAACTCCGAAGCTTCTTGTCCTTGATGGACCAAATAGATCCATATGCAACAATTGAAGTGGTCTTGTTGTAGTCACCACATTCTTTGGTTTGAAAGATGATTTGGTTTGCTTTCCCTTTTGACATGCATCACATAATTTATCTTTGACAAACTTTATCTTAGGTAGGCCAATAACAAGATCATGTTTGGTTAATTTATTTAAATGGTCCATATGAATATGGGCTGCTCTTTTATGCCATAACCATGATTCATTATTGTTTACTAAAAGACATTTTACTTTCAAAGATAAATCATTTAAAGAAATCATAAAAATGTTATTAATTCTTGTACCTTTGAGTTTTACCTCATTGGTGACTTCATCGATGATCAAGCATTCCTCCTTAGTGAATTTGATCTTGAAGCCTTTGTCACAAAGTTGGCTAATGCTTAGAAGATTATGCTTTAGTCCTTCAACATAAAGAACATCTTCAATGGATGTGAAAGGTGGTGCACCAACTTTGCCTTTGCCAAGAATTCTTCCCTTATTGTTGTCTCCATAAGTGACAAAACCCTTGGCCTTTAACCTTAGATCTGAAAATTGGTTTAAGTCACCTGTCATATGCTTTGAACAACCACTATCTAGATACCATAGGTTTGAAGTGGTCTTCAAGCATGCCTACAAAACAAATTAAGTTTTGTTAGGTACCCAAATGGCTTTGGGTCCATCATAGTTAGTTCCTTTCTTCACCCATACATAATGTCCACTAGGAACACTAAAGTTCCTTACATAACAAGCATTGGGTGTGTGACCAATAATACCACAATAAAAACAAGTACGTTCAAAGTTACTTCTATATCTAGGAGGATAAGATTTCTTCTTAATAAAGTTCTTCCTTTTAGGATAATGTTGCATTACTTTAGGCTTGATCACTTTCTCTTGAATTGGTTGGTTACTAGCTTTGACAAAGATAGTCTTGTTGGATGTTAGTTTATCAAATTTAGAGAAACCAAGTCCGCTCTTATCATTGGAGTATCTTTGTGTGCTAAGAACATTTTCCAATCCAATTTTCCCTTTTTCATATCTTTCTAAAACACGTTTTAATTGGACAATTTGGAAGGAAAGTGATTCACAATTCTTGCATGCAACATTATCTTCTTGAACACTAATCATTTTTTCTTTGTCATCTTTATGTTCTTCTTCAATTATCTTAACCTTTTCTTCTAAAGATGATATTATCTTCTTTTGAGATGAGATAGTTTTATAGAGAATTTTACACTCATTTAACAATTCATTTATTGCATCTTGTGCAGCATTATTAAAAAGAGAATCATCGTAACTAACCTCGCCTTCTTCATCATCGGAGTGGTGTGATGCCATCAATGCTATATTTGCACTTTCGTCACTATCGGAGTCCGATGAAGAACTTACTTCATTATCTTCCCATGCTATGTAGGCACTTTTCTTTTTGAATTCCTTCTTGCCTTTGAATCCATTCTTCTTAGAAAGTTTTGGACACTCCGGCTTTATGTGTCCTTGTTTCCCACATTCATAGCATGTTACTTCTTGTGATGAAGTGGATGCTTCTTTATCCTTATGCTTTGAGAATTTCTTCCTTTTGACAAAGTTAGCATTATCAATATTATTTTTATTACCAAAAAATTTGCCTAACCTTTTTACAAGAAGCAAGAAGTTTTCATCTTCATTCGATGCATTTTTCATTTTGCTTTCTTTTGAATCTACTTTTAATGCAATGCCTTTGGATTTCTTCTCTAAGTTCTCATGCTTTTCCAATCTTCCAAGTTCTGTCTCATATTCTTGAAGTTTTCCAAATAGTGTTGCGGAAGTAAGTTTTGATAAATTCTTCTTTTCGGATATCGCCGTCACTTTTGGTTGCCACTCCCTTGTCAAAGATCTGAGCACTTTAAGATTAAGTTCTTCGGTAGTAAGAGTCTTACCAAGTGCCTTCAAGTGATTTGTCAAATGTACGAATCGTTTTTGCAAATCGAGAATAGTTTCTCCAGGCTTCATTCTAAACAGTTCGTACTCTTGGCTTAAAGTATTCAATCTTGATCTTTTAACTTCAGCGGTACCTTCATGAGTTTCTACAAGAGTATCCCAAATTTCTTTTGATGTTGTACATGTTGATACTCGGAAGAATTCATCCATACTAAGAGCACCATGAAGAAGACTGATCGCCTTTTTGTCAGCAAGAACCCTTTTTCTATCATTATCATCCCATGACGCTTTAGGTTTCTCCGATCCAACACCATTAACGACCGTTGTAGGAACATGAGGACCTTGTAGGACAGCCTCCCAAACTTCTTCTCCTTGTGCTTCTAGATGAGCCTTCATTTGGATTTTCCAAAAGTCAAAATATTCACCACAAAACAATGGAGGCTTGTTGTTAGAACCACCATCTTTGAAAACCGGTCTTTGATTTGCGGAAGCCATTCTGGATCTTTAGGAACAAGTTACCTATAACTTGCTCTGATGCCAAATGTAAGTATAAGAGTGCGCCTAAGAGGGGGGGTGAATTAGGTTTTCAAAAATGTAATCGGTTTTATGAGAATACTTCTAATAATTTTTGGTTAAGTGTTTGAAGGTTTTTGTAAGGTTCTTTTCTTTTCTTTGGTAATGGTGATGAAAGCGATAAAGTGCGGAAAAGTAAAGAACGCAACGATATATACTGGTTCCCCTCACAATCCGAGAGTACTCCAGTCCCCTTTCAAACACGAAAGAGATTTCACTATAGTTAGAATTATTGTACAAGCCTATGCCTACTATCTAACCTATAGGGTGATCAAAGGTTCTTAACACCTTTAAGATCAATCAACACTAATGTGAATGAAGAACAATCCTCTTCAAACACACCACTTACTTCCAACAATCCTGGATAGTAAGGAGATAATTTTCTTTGAATTTTTACAAGAGATTTAGATGAAGTTTGTATAGCACTATCAATCTTGTATTGATCTTCTTCTTCAAATAAACAATTCTCAAAATGAATATAAGTGTTCACAATGTATGCATGAAACTTTAAATGAATTCTCAATGAAAATGTGTGTAGAAAGTTTCATATAAAAATTCTGGTTTGTGGACACTTGAAAATAATGAAATTTATGAGTATGAATTGTTAATGAAGAAGGTGAATAATGATTCTGAAATATGTAGTATTTATAATGTGTCAAATACCTCTTTGAATGGTTATTTTTCCATGAAACAATGCAATGATCAAGTGGTAAGAAAATGGATTCGTTTGAATAAGATCATGCAATGAAAAAACACACTGGTTCAGTAGGAACCGGTTCCTACCTGGGACAACCCGGTTCCTGCTGAACGTTACAGCAGAAATTTCAAATTTTGAACTGAGGAACCGGTTCCCACCTAGGGACAACCCGGTTCCCCATAGTAAAACACAGAGAACTGGAAACTTAGAATGCTGGGAACCGGTTCCCCCATAGGGACAACCCGGTTCCTAAAACCTTTATTTTGAATTTTAACTTTGAAAAAAAAAGGTTTTAAATGAACTTTTGAAGGATGACACTTTGTAGTATGTTTATGATATGCATGGAAATATATTTGTGAACAATTATATGTCAAAGTGAGTATTGTTTATACCTTTGACATTTTAGCTTGATTCTTGAATCTTCACAATTTCTTCAAGACTTTGAAATGATGTATTTTTGCTTGATACTTAAAATTCTTTTTGCACATCCTTTATAAAAGCTTGATGTCCATATTGTCTTCATCAAAACACTTGAGAAGCTTGCATTTACAAATACTATATTTAAAATATAATAGAAAGTAACTATGAGAGGCTAAACTTGATCCACAAAAGAAACTAAACTCATAGAAAACAATCCAAAATTTTCCTTATTGTAATATTTCTTACAAATTAGTTAGGTGTTAAATTTTGAAGTCAAATTCCGTTAAACAAACTCGGTTGATAAGTGTATATGAACATCATATGCAGGGATGCCAATTCCAATCTATAACATCGCATTTATTATTTTTGAAGAGTGAAATTAAATAGTTAAGCTATTTGAACAAAAAAAAAATTAAATTCAGAAGGAGGTGAAAGATACAGGTGGGGGTGGAAAATATGGATGGGATGGTGGGAGAGAGATTGCTCTCAAACTTTTAGTATGTTATAACTTATATGGGTAAGATAATGAGAAGGCCCAAACTTTATGTAGGGTAATCAATTTCTTGGAATCTGCTAGCTAAACTTCCTTATTAACTATCCAGACCCATCCTTAATAAAATAATTTTGACCATCCAAATTGTATTTTAACTATCATATAAAACTCTAATACAATATCTCTTTCAAATATTATAAAGATTAACTCATTCAGTGTTTTGAATATATTTAATTGAAATAAATAAATATCAAAAAAATCTATTTATTTACAAAAAAAAAAACTTTCAAAAATAATACTAACAATAAGATAGAGAAGAAATCCGATTATACCTCAATTCTTGCTTTATTCAACATTTTTCCTTCCCCGTCTTTCTCTAAACTACACAGGGTTCTCATAGGAGTTGAAATATGTTTTTCTTTATTTATTTCAAATCTTTTTCGTAGCTCTTTACAATACTTAGCTTGATTAATGAAAGTGCCTTATGATTATTGATGTATTTGCAATTCGAGAAAGTACCGAATAGTGCCTGCATCATAGACATTTCAAATTAATTTTTCATCATATCAAAGAAATCCTTACAAAGAAATTCGTTAGTAGCACCAAATATGATATCATTAATATAGATTTGTACAAGTCAAATGACGTGCTCAGATTTTTTACTAAAAATTGTTGTATTAACCTTTTCTCTTTGAAAATTTTTTTCAAGCTGAAATTTGCTGAATAGGTTATATCAAGTGCGAATGGCTTATTTTAAACCGTAGAGACCAATTTTTTACTTGAAGACATGACTATGAGAATAGAAATTCTTGAAATTGGAAGGCTAATCAACATACATTTCCTCTTGAATGTTACTTATTGTTCAAGAATGCGCTCTTTACATTCAATTGAAAGAGTTTGAAATTTATGATGCATGAAAAAACTAAAAACATTTCTATGACCTCTAATATAACTACAAGGGCATATGTTTCATCAAAATCTAAATTTTTTATTGATAGTACTATTTTGCAACAAGTCTTGCTTTATTTCATAAAACACTGTTATTTTCATCAAGTTTGTTACAAAAGATCCATTTGATTTTAATCATTAGATTAGTCTTAGGTATGGGAATAAGTTCTTTAATATTGTTTCCCTCAAATCAATTTAACTCTTCTTGCATAAAAACAAACCAATTTTCATCAATGAAAATTTCATTGACGTTCTTTGACTCAAATTAGGAAACAAAAATCATACAACCTTATTAAATGAGTGTAAAGTGACTACCCCTTTAGAAATGTCCCTTATTAGATGATCTCTTATTATTCTCCATTCCTTACATACATTTTGATTTCTTTATTTATTTCTTCCACTTGATCATTATTTTTATCGCCACTTTGATCTTCGTCCTTATTTTGATTTTGATCAAGACAAATATTTTCAATCTCAATATTATATTTTATAAATGTTTAACTAAAAATATTTATAAATTATATTAATCTTTAAAATCCATATTTTTATAAAAAAAAATAAAATCATATCAAACTTATATTTTATAAAGCTATCCCATAAATCGGTCTTAATTAAATAAACAATTAAAAAAAGAAGAAGTTGTTTTTGCCTTTTGAAAAATAAAATATGAGCATAATGTATTAGTACATTTTTATTCCAATATCCAACCAAGATCCTCCTATCCCATAAAATACCATAAAACCCCTATCCTTAACCCATATGATCCCACTATCTATCAAAATAATAATATCAAAACATTATCCAAATGAAAAATAAATAAGTGGTTCTGCTTCACTTCAATCTGTAGGAACAAGATCTCTCCACAACCACTTTGCAAATCATCAAACACAACTGAAACAAATACATTACAAACATATCAACAACTTAGTGGACTCAAATTTTCATAGAAAAATAAAATTATACACCTTGAAAAAGTGTTGATTAATTAATTACAATGGCCTTAATCTCATCTTCTTCTCTCACTACTAACCTTTTTGATTGCAAAGCTCCTTTTCAATCATCACCTTCTTCTCCACAATGTATGAGACTAACCTCTCTTCCATCACTCCCTTTGTTGTCTCAGAATCATGCAGTGAAGACAAATTCTCATTGTAAGTTATTTATTTTTATAACTGTTGGTATTATGAATTTGTGACTATAGTAAATTAATTTCAGTTTCATCAATGTTTTTCAGATAGAAAGATTGGTCGTGATGTTATGGTAATGGCCACTGGTGATGCACCAGCAGATGTTGACTCAACTGAGCTACCTGAGTTTGTTAAGTCTCTTCAACAAACCGTAAGACTCTCCTATGTTTTTTTGATATACAAATATTTTTTCAATGTTAGTTAAAATTATTATATGATTTTGTTGGGTGCATATGTATAGTGGGACAAAGTTGATGATAAATATGCTGTGAGTACATTGATTGTAGCTGGTGTGATTGCACTATGGAGTTCAACTGGTTTGATTTCAGTAAGTTATTTACATGTTAATTTATTTGATATGGATAAAAAATTCTTATGATAATGTGTGTTACATGATAAATGTCCTAAAAAATTATTTTCACTTGTGACAGGCAATTGATAGGCTTCCCTTGATTCCTGGAGTTCTTGAATTAGTAGGCATTGGCTACTCCGGGGTAAGTCAAATTTATACACTTAATTGCAAAGTCTTTTCAAATTTTTGAAGTCGTTTGTGTAGATTAGTCGCAGTTTAATCATGACAAAATAAAAAGAGATTTTATTTAGGCTTATATGCACTTTTAATCCCTATCTATAAATAACGAGTTTTTGATTTTCGTCTCTGTAAATTTTTTTGGTCTGAGTCCTTACATTAAAATAAAAATCCGTAGATTTTGGCTCTAGGGACTAAACCGCAAGAAAAAAAAAGATATAGGGACTTAGACAAAAAAAACTTACAGGGACAAAAATCAAAAACTCGTAAACTTACAGGGACCAAAATGGTGCATTTAAGCCTTTTATTAAATTACAGTTAAACTGAGACAGACAAACATTTTAAGAGATTCTATTTAGTAACAGTTTAATTGCTATAAATTTTGACCTTTGTGCGGTAGCCTGCCTTGGACCTTGATTAATTGATTCCATATGTTAATGCATTGTATTAATTCTTCATAAAAATTGTCTTTAAGAAAACCTATAAAGCATCTTCTGTTTCTTATTGCAGTGGTTTGCATACAAGAACTTAGTTTTCAAACCAGAAAGGTATGCAATATTTGTATTTAGTAACATAGTATAACTCTCCTATGAATACTAGTACTTGTGTCTCTAAACATGTTGAATGGAATAACAGGGAAGAGCTTGTACAGAAAGTAAAGGAAACGGTTAATGAAATAATTGGGAGCAAATAAAAAGAGTTGGGAAATATGCTAAATTGCTGTTGACATGATAGAGTTCTATCTTGCAGAATTTCTGTTGAAGATTTCATCATGATATTCATTTTGTAGTCATATGCTTTTAGGCCAAAGCTTATCCCATGTAATTTAATATTTTCTGGAAAAGATATTGTATTTTATATATATGAATCTACTTTCCAATTTAAGACTATCTTATTTTCTTAATCATCTCTAGTAGTACATGATATTTTTGTTGAAAATTGGACAATCTGTAAGTTAAAAAAATACAAGCTCTTTACATAGTTTTCTTAAGTAGGACTTCTTTTGTAATAGGCAGAGCTTCTTGTTTTTATTTTGATAAATTTATATATTTTTAAAATTTGAGTAAAATGTTTAAACAATATTTATTTTAAGGATCATGCTATGCTAACGAGTGTTCTAGAGGCACTTTTTAAAGATTCTAAAAAAAGAAAACTTTTTTTAAATAAATTAATTATTCAACTTCCAATTCATTGAATATAAGTATTTCAAAGAAAAACATATTCCTTGAAACAAAAATATAAGATAACGTTTTATTAATTAATTTTTGTGTACCGAAAATTTTTAAGAGTGTATCGAAAATTTTAAATTTATCTTTATATTTTTAAAGAACATTATCTTATATTTTAGTATTTTTTTAAAGCAAAACAGAGATATTAATTATTGAGGGGCTTCATTTACAATTTGGATTGGGTTGGACACAAGGAGTCTCACCTATTAGAATTCTACATACAACCCCGTAAATTATATATGGTATTTCCCGTATTTTCGTATTGACTAAAATGTTTTTGATACGATTTATTTAAAAAATAGTTATATTTGTTAAAAAAAATTCCCTTTCCAAAATTAGTAAAATTTGAAATTTCCGGTACACGAAATTGTTTTTATATCGAAAATTATTTGTATATTGACAAATTTCTGGTAGCGAATTACCGGAAATTTCAAAATTTTCGGTGCCGAAAAAGAAAATCAGCGTAACTTACCGGAATATTTGAAATTTCCAGTTTGCCACAAAATCAACCGGAAATTTTGAAATTTCCGCTATTACTGAAAATTTTGAAATTTCCGGTATTACCAAATTTTTTGAAATTGCTTGAAATTTCAGGTATGTCTGCAGTTCCTCTTCTTTTCTTGTGTGGTCCAAAGTTGGCAGCTTCTTCGGCGGATTCATGTGCAGATTTTACGGAGTTCTTCACCACATATATCGTATGTTTCTTATTCAACTAATGCAGTTTTGAATTGTTTTCCCGCATTTATGAAAGTGATTGTTTAATATTTATGTGTTGTAATTGACAGATATTTAAATCCTGATGTAAAGTTTTAGCATGGGCACATGCTAGTGGTAAACGGCATGGCATTATTGTTGTCACATTCGTTCAGATGGTGCTAATGGAATATCAGGGAGGAAGGATAAATTGATTATGGGTTTGAGAGAGGAAAAAATTACAAAAGAAGGTAAAATCCTCGGAGAGCACTAATTCCTCATAAGGCCTTTATAGTATGAAAGTTAAATGTCTCTGTTTAGGCCGAGATCTATTCTATGTGGTATCAGTTGTAAGGTGATTGTTAGATGCATGATGCACAATCATAAACTATCTAAGGATTTGGAAGGCCATGACATATTGGGCCGTCTAAAAGATCATGAAAAAAAGTTTGTAAATGACATCATGAAGTACAATATGGCTCCAAGGTACATAGTTGCTGCTTTGAAAGACAAAGATCCAGAATACCTCACGAGTGTTACTCAGGTGTATACAACTAGAGCTACATATAGAACATGCAAGAGAAGTGCATTGACATAAATGCATATGTTGTTGAGCCTTATTCATAAAGAGAAATACATGTGTTAGACTAGAAATAAGGACAACTCAAATATTATAGCTGATATCTTTTGGACACATCCTGATTTTGTGAAGTTGCTGAATATGTTCAATTTGGTGTTGATTTTTGATTGCACATACAAGACAAACAGGTAATAATTTTTTAGTGCACATCCTGATATCATTTGTAGATGTTGAGTTGAGTTTGATTAAGTGTATTTTCATCATGCAGGTACCGAACACCACTACTTGAAATTGTTGGTGTTATATCAACGAAGTTTACGTTTTTAGTTGCCTTTGCGTATTTAGAACATGAAAGGGAGGAGAATTTCACATGGGTACTGGAGAAGCTCAAAGAGTTGTTCTCTTTAGAAAAATTGCTACCGAAGATTGTGGTGACGGATCGAGAACTTGCATTGATGAATGCAATGGAATTTGTGTTCCCAAATGCAACACATATGTTGTGTTCGTTCCATATTTCAAAAAATGTGGGCATGAATTACAGAGAGTACGTCAAATCAGAAAGACAAGAATATTTCATAGATCTATAGAATAACATCATGTATTCAAATATATAAGTTGAGTTTGTCGAACACGTCAAGAACTTTGAGACTATTCGTGCCGATATTCCTTTATTTGTTAAATGTGTGAATGAAACATGGTTGACACCTTATAAAGAAAAGTCTGTTGCTGCTTGGACTAACAGAGTCATTCATATATTCCCTCGGTTTTTAATATAACCGAGGGGGAAAATAATTCAGAACATGCTTCGAATCCCAGCTATTGTAGTTTATGTTTTTATTAATTTATCAGTGTATATTAAACTATCTCTCCCTTTGATTTTCATAATAACCGAGGGATAAAATAATCAGAGTTTACTCTAAATACACTCGTTAAATAGATTTTACACTAATCCTAACTTATACGTAGTTGTCCCAAACTCGTACGCATCATTCCTTGGGATAGATTGCAAGACAGGAAAAATCTTCAATGTTATTCTATCCTTGAACAAAATATTTTATGCCCTTGCAATCTATCTCATATAATGGTGTTGATGTTGTTGTTGTTGTTGTATTTTTTGAACAACGCTGGGTTAAAAAAGGTTGGAAAAGTTCTCTATGATATATTGCAAGTGCAGGAAATCATTCTTGCTTCAAGTTAAATAAAGGATGTAGTTCAACTTTTGAAAAGATTAGAAGTTGGATGCATACAAGATATGCAAAAAAAAATCTTGAATTACAACAAGAATGATGAATTTGAATTTGTTTGATATTTTGTGTAAACTATGTAATGTTTAAAATAAAAAAATATTATTTACCTCATTTTTTAAAACCGAGGGGTAAATATATTTTACCTCGGTTTTTATCAAAATTGATGGGATAATTTTGGCATGATTATCCAGGTTACGGATCACCGTCCGTAAACAAATTGTTGTCATCTATTTCATGAGGATCAACGCTCCATACACTATCATTAGTGATCCGCGTGAAACATAAACAACTTTCATTATAAAAGCATTATGAATATCAAAAAGTAAGTGAAGCATCATGACACGCTTGAAACTATCTTCATCCACCCCTTTAAGGTTTGCAAGGGCATTTGCCATGAAAAGTTCTCTATGATGAATTGCATGAGTAGAAAATAATTTGGGTTTAAGGTTTGTGTTCTAAAATCTTTATTTGAGCATAAAATCATTCATTTATCTAACTCTTTTTTGGTTTTATATCAGCAACAATTGCTTACAAAAGCCATAAAGAATATATGAAACCCAGCATTTTATCTACCCCAAATTTCAATGATTCTAAGATCTAAAATCAGATCTTCATGAAAATTAACTTTTTTTTATTAATATTATGTGTAAAAAATGTAATATTCTTGATAAACCATGTAACGAGTTTTAAAAAAACAATTTATCTTACCCCTTGGTTTTATTGACAAACTGAGAGGTATGATGCACTACTTTTGAAAATAATTAAAATGCAGAGGTTGGGGTTCAAACCTATGTGCAGATAACTTAACCCCTCATTTTTTTATTAACCGAGGGGTAAACTGACAGTTTTTCACGACGCTCTTTCTTACCTCGCTTTTTTAGTCGAGGTTAAATGCATTTCCTGTCTAAGGTGAAACAAGTTATTTGTAGTAGTGGGACTAGCTATTATATGTACTTTATTATTTTAGAAAAACAAACATAACAAAGAAATGACTTATTAATATTAATAGAGAATTTGATACAAATACTAAGTTCAATGTAAAACTATTGGCCTCTAGGGCTTACACCAACACTAAATCATAAGTATCTATGAAGGCGACCCTTTAGGATTAGCTTCTCGATTTATTGCTTCAAGCGGTGACAATCTTATGTGAGGTGACATTATATCTTTTGATATTTGAAGCATCTCTCTATCTTGTTCCCCATCGTATCTCCTTTTGGGTCAAGTGGCGAGGTAAAGAACTTGGTGTGGTAGACGTCTTGGAGGATTTTCTCTTTCTCCATGTTTAGTTGGGTGAAATGCTTTAATGGTTTATTGGAGGGCGTGAATGCATCCTTTTCTCGAGTTGGAACTATGTTTTGATTCATTTGCTAGCTTTGAGACCTTTTTGGAAAGCTCCAATGAACTTCTCTTGGTTTGGATAGGCGACCTTGACGACCTCTTTGTTAAATCTGGCCAAATATCCACGCAAGGATTAAAAATAGCTCTGTCAAACATTTAATAGACTGGTAGTGGAAACTTTTTTTTGTGTTTGTTGGCCGAAAAATGGTGAGTCGTACTTCTCGTTAGGTATTTGTATCTCGACACCGAGAACATTGAAAGATTCATTTACCACTTGAGGGCGGCCTCCTTGAATATTCTGACCATCGGTTTTCACTTTATCGAGTCATTCACCCTAATGATAGCCATCTTAGTGTGGACGTCGGTTAGGTGCTCCTAGGGATCGCTCTTGCCGTCGAACGACCCCAATGATAATGGTTTGAAATATCCTCAAACTGAAGCATCCCAAATCTTTGTTGCAAGTGGGTGGATCCATAGGCTCCTCTTCCTCGACCACATCTGACTTTGGGTGTTACTGTTGTTTTAAGCCTTGAACAGTCTCCTATTACACTTTGTTCTGGAAGCCCTCGTCATCATGAGATGGGGTGGAACCATTGTTGAAAAAGGTGTTTGTGACCCATGTCAATTTTACTAGGCACCAAAGTGAGCCTAAGTTATATTCGTTCAAGTACACCAATTATAACTCTACTAGCAACGTTCAATAAAATCACAATTCAATTCTCTTATTAATTGTGTATATCTTTTATCCTTGCACCATTCTCCTAGTATAACAGTGTTGAATCATCCTACACGTAAAGTCCATCAGAGATAATTTAATGTGATTGCCCCTAATTCATATGACCTATTAATGGTGATTCGTAATCAGGTTTCATAGCCCATATCCTAGGCCATAATTTTCTTAATACACCATAAATGCGTTCTCCATCATATCTCAATTAAATATTATCTCATGTTAGCCTTGGGCGACATCACCAACTTGGGCCATAAGTTAATCTAACTAAGACTTGTTCTTTTGGACAAGTCATTAAATCAGGGCGAGTTTCGTTAGATCTCGGATAAACCTGGTCCATTCGAGATAACTAGACTTAGGAAGGTTCACAACCTCTCAAATATGAATTATGAATTGTGTAAAAGCGGGATGCATTCCTAAAATATATACTAAGAAACCATGTACACAAATCAATAATCAATCTTTGTTTTAAACAAAAGATTAGAAAATAAAGAAACTTAATTCCATTTTTAACCTAAAACAAAAGATTAGAAAATAAAGAAACTTAACACCATTTTTAACCAAATATATATACTAAAATTTGTCACAGGGTGATATACATATATGATTAAATGCTGCAAGCAAGAAATAAAAACCACATGCAAATTTTAATTAATGAATATGGAGGAGTAGAGATTACCCTTACATGATTACCCTTACTCTATAAAAATACATTTTAAAGAACAATTTCCAAATTATAAAATAAACAACTAACAACAATGTTAGAATTTTACACCCAAATTGTGCAGAAAAAAGTATGCACTATGCAATATAACAATTATAATGCCATACAATTAATAGATAGTATAACAACATGCAATCTTGTATATCCATACTTGAAGACATCTACTTCAAGAATTCCAAAACCCAAAAGCCAGAGAAGTAACACGCAAGTTTGACTTCACTAAATCCAGATCTTAATGCCAACTCCTTGAACTCATCTTCTGTTCTCTCTTTCCCTCCTGGATTTTGTGCCATCATTAAGAGGTCAGCTTGGAATCCCATATTAGCAACCTTTGTACTCTCTGGAAAAACAGGCATAATTGAGTCCACAACTATCACTTTTCCATTATCAGGAATAGCTTTATGACAATTCTTCAATAACTTCAAGCAGTGTTCATCACTCCAATCATGAAGTATCCACTATTGATACAAAAAATTAAGCTATGAAGTTAGTAAATATAATATAATAATTAGATAGATAATTATTGTAAAAGCCTAAATTTCACCTTCAAGAAAATAACATCTCCATTAGGTACACTCTCAAACATATCTCCTCCCACATGTGTCACACCTGCAACATTAAAATTAAAATAAATAGTTTTCAATGTCTAATATTCAAATGAGACGTAACGTAAGGAGTCTTTTTTAGCTTAATCAGAGATTCTGAGTTCGAACTTAACTCTGGTAACGTATACTGGAAAAAAGAAAAAAAAAAGACTTATATTTTTCTAGGTAATTAAAATTTACCTTCATAGATAGGTGCATGTTCTACAACATGTGGCAAGTCAAAATTAACACCTTGAATATGAGGATATTTAGAAGTAATTAGTTTGAGATTGATCCCAAGACCACCACCAACATCTACAAGCTTATTGATGTGCTCAAAACCATCATAGATCTCAAGAATCCTCTTTGTGATTATAGTTGTACAATTGACCATAGATTTGTTGAAAACATCATTGAACCTTGGATCTACACTTGGATATTCAAATGCATGCATGCCATAAACCCTATTGAATGGTATACCTCCTTCCAATATTGCTCCTTTCATTTCAGTCCTTTAACCAATCAATTAAAATATTTAATCATCATTAATACTTTTAATCACATTATAATACAAACTAGCATTAAACTTACCAGCTTCCCAAGAAAACTTTGTCCAAAGGAAGGTTTAATGTTGCACCTAAAGACACACCATCAGCATCTGTTACAAAATACTTAGAGGCAGGAGCAAGGCTATAGAGCCTCTGAGGAGATCCATGTCCTTGTTTCTCCTCGGATAACGAACAATGTAGCATGGAGTGACTAGCCAATAGTCTTAGAAGACGATCCAGCATGGCGGGTGCTTCCGCGTTCTTGGATCCAATCTTAACCGCTATGTCATCTGCAGAGAGCTTGGCATCTTTTCCAACTTTGGCTAAAATGTCGAAGATGCCAAGCTCAATTGCAGATCGGACGGTGAGTGGAAGCACGACGGATGTAATCAAGTTCAAAGCAAAAACTATGCCATCTTCTTCATGAACATTTCCTCCTTGTGTAAGGTGCTTTGCTTCACCATTAATGGTTTCTAGTGAAGGAGCCATAAAGAGTTTTGGATAGTAAAGAAAATAATGAGCAACAACTATGTATAGAAGATATGATATGTATTAGTTGAAGTTTCTTGTAATGCAATATACTATATAGTAGAGAGATGTTAATTGGTGACCACTTTAGAAATAATAAGAATTATGTGCACTACATTATTGGTGCAAAATTAATAATACTAGTTCAAATTTTATACGTAACTTTAATTAAAAAAATATTCAATTGTATTATTTTACTAATATTTTGTAAATTATTTACAAATTTTTGTTAGTCATATTTTGCATTTATGATGATTAAAACAACTAATAATAATAATTAAAACAATATTTGGTGAACATGCCCAGATCAGGTGAACATGGAGAGCTTATAAACCTTAACTTTTACATTAATAATAAATAAATAGCAAGCACCATAGTATAAATTTTTCCGGTAAAAAGCCATTTTCATACTTTATTCTATATAAAACATAATTATTTGACCAGTTTCTCAACTAATAAACTTTTTATCGTTTTCTTTTAAGTATTATAATAACTCCATTATAACAACTACTACTTTAGTTAGGTGACCATGAAAGAAAATCTTACTTGCAATTTATATATTATCAAAATAAATGAATTGATGGAACTTAAATTTGGATGATAATGGATACATCAAAGCAAATTATTAATATATTAACAATTTCATTTGTTGTGTCTAGAAATGTTTGAATTAATAATGTTTCTTTCTTGATTTCGCTGTATCGTGTTGACGCTTACCAGAAATGTTTGAATTTGGAAAAAGCATGATTAATTACTTTTTCATATTTTATCATCTGTAGTAGAAAACCAACTGGCGGCTAGCTAATGACTACGAACAGCAACTATCACTTTAATAAGGGAGGAAGCATAATGCTGGCCTCCATAACTTTATATTCTCTCTTTTAATATCCTTAGAAAAGTATATATAAACACTTGTGCTATGAGTGAAAAGAATTTGGAGGTTTATATTTTTTTTTCAATAAGCCAAGAAATTCAATATAACAAAAGGACAAGATACAAAGAAAAGCGGGCTAAAGCCTAACCCTAAAGATAATTGATAAATTTAAAACAAGGTAAAGCAAACTAGTTGTGAATGAGTAAGGGACAAGAAAGGGAGGATGGGGTCTAGATTATGATGATGAATCCCAACATTTTTCTAGCAGAATCATGAGAGACACATGCCGCATACTTTATAGCAGCAAATGGAAAAGTTTTCGTTATAAAATGGAGTTCTACATTCCTAACGCCCAGTACTAATGGATCATTTGGACTTAAGGTAGCCCCATAACTCTTTCAAAAGGCCATGACTAGAATTTTTGAGTCCATCCTCAACAATATCCTCATCTATGTTGATGATGTGCTATATATTATTCTCAAAATATGAAAAAATCCATAAACAATTATTGGGCCAATTTCTTCAAATAGCCCTACAACATAGAATGGATGCTCTCTGAAAAGAAAAGTCAATTGGGACAAAAAAAATTGATTGTTTTAGGGGTGCATTTCTCCCAAAGGAAATATCAACCCCAACCTCATATTACCCAAGAACTGTTAAACTTTTTTGATGAAAATCTCACAGTTAAGCAAGTCCAACAATTTCTTGGTATAATTAATTACATCCGGGATTTTCTGTCGAAACTGGCGAGATACACAAGTCCTCTATCCCAAATGCTGATGCAAAAACTTATTCCATGGGGAACAAAGCAAACCGAAGTAATGAAAGCTTTGAAGAAGATCGCACAAACTCCTTCTACACTGAAAATCACTAGGAATGGAGAAGAATTTTGCAGACCGATGCTAGTGATCACTATTGGGGAGCAGTCATGATCAAAGAATTTGAAGGAAAAAGAAGCTTTTAGGGAGAAAGAAAAGATTTTTAGAACATGTTTGTTCTTAAGCACACAAGAGAGTTTATGTGTGATTGCTGGATGAAAATATGCTACAAGAGCTCTCCTTTTATATTTTCTCTGTCCCAAAATAAGTATCTTTTTAGCTAAAAAGTTTTATCCTAAAATAATAGTCTCTTTATTTTTCCAATTCAACATTAATTAACTTTTATCAACTTTACCTCTAATAAATATTATCTACACACATTTCAAATTATGACAATGTATAATAACCAATAGTAATTAAGGGTAATTTTGTAAAAGTGTTATCTTTATTGACTCAATCATTATTTTTCTTAATATATGTATAACAACTTTAAACGACTTTTATTTTGAGACGGAGGGACTAACCAATGAGGTACATATAGGACAAACGGTTATTGTCTAAGGCAGGGGTGGACATTAAAACCATCCGATGATAACTGACCGGACCAAATCCAAAAATAAGCAAATGGTCGGTTTTATTCGGTTCAGCGGATTGAACGGGTGAGTCAAACGGTCTACTTTGGGTCTGCATGGTCGGGTTCGATTGAATTGTATTGTTTATAAGTTGTATATAGACTATTTTCTCTTTAATTAAAAAATTCTTTTGAAGGTTAGTTTAAGACATAATATCTAGTGTTCTTCTATTTTTGCAGGGCTATATCAAATATTTTGACCATTGATATTCATAATTAGTAACTCTATAAACATGTGTTTCTTGCTAAACATTTCAATTAAAAGTATTATTTTATTATTTTATTTTGTCTACGAACATGTTTACTGTAGGTTAATTTTGACCATCAAAATCTAAATCATTTGTTTAGAGTTTTTGCATTGTTATTCTAGTTTTTTTATTGAAAAGTTATTCTCAAACTTATAGTTATTGTTTTTGTCATTTTTATCACTCTGTAGTGATTGATTTTGAACTATATTGACTATTAATTTATTATTAATAAATTGTCATTATTGATTAGTTTTGTTTTAATGTTCAATTTCTCGTTATTAATTTATTATTTGTTGAATTATTATTAATTATTATCACTTGTGATTAAATTGACAGGTAACTAGGAGTCTATTAGAAAGAAGTGAAAAACTACATTTAATATTTAGTGAATATTATTAGAAATTTTAATAATATATTAGATTTAAATTTCATTGAATGTCTTACTTTTACTATGTTTTTTTGGTACAATTTACTATGTTTTTTTAGTTTTAAAATAATTTTAAAAACGATTTAGGCATAATCAACATTTAAGATAATTTTATTTTAATAGAAAAATGAAATATTATTTTTTTCATGAACCAAAAAAAAAAATAAAAATAGTCTAATTTGATATGTTAGGCCCAATAAATGAGTTTTGTAAATAAAAAAAAATTCTTTGTAGACCCCTATTGGGAGAACTTCCAGCGAAAATCTAAAAATACCCTGTTTTGGAGATGCATTTTTGAAGTTTTTTTTAAAATTTTTTCCAGAATTCGGAGATGCATCTCCGAAAACATCAATTAGGGGTGTTTTCGGAGATGCATCTTCGAAAACACCAATTTCACATTTTTTTGGTGTTTCGGAAATGCATCTCCGAAATATGCAGAAACCTATTCTTTTTTCTAAACAATGTTTAGTCCCCGTATTCTATATTAAATGACAATACAAACGACAATGCTTAATGTAAACAGTGCTTGATATAAACTAAATATAACACGCAAATTGAAATAAAATACTAATATTATATATAAAAAAATAGTGTACGAAAATTTCAAAATAATACAACCCGAATACAAAAAAGTCAAGACTAAAAAATAAATAGGCAACAACTACTGGGTATGCCTAACCCTAACTCCCTGGGACCTCCTCTGCACGGTATATGCCGCCGCACCGCCCGCGTCACCGACCATCCTCTCCACGATGGCAACCGCCTCTGGACCGCTGTGCGCGATGATACCTCGGTCCAATGCATCCCACCCAAGCATCTATATCCGCTAGCATATTGGTAGGAGATCAGTGGCATGGAAATCCTCAGCCTGCTAGTTCTCCAAGATCTCCTCATATGCTGGCCTAGGAGCTCCGGGAGCGACGGGTGTCATCAGAGGATGTGACACCCGATAGAACCATATCACGTACCCCTCTACACAGTGCCACTCCTGAGTGGCCTCCATACGCCGATATTTCTCTGTAACCAAATGATGCACCCAGTCCTCAAATATAGCAGTGAGCTCCACTCGGGTAACAATGTCGGGAGCAGCCTCAAAAGGTGACCTCGGTATCATTTGCACGCGTCAAAACTTCCTCATGCACCGTTCCGGAAGATACCTCACCATGGTGTTGGCCCCGCATGCCAACCATCCTGAGTATAAAGTGATGCAAACGAATGGGCAACAGTAATGTAGTCGGTGAGTGGCGTCCAACGGATATCATCGTGAGCAGTACGGTCTAGATACCCACGATATGGTCCCACTGCATTGTTCCCCCTTTGGAGAACGTATCGGGCGGCCCTAGGCATTACGTCATCGTACTCAGGATCAATGGCGAAGACGTGGATGCGGGGGAAGTAGGAGATGATCCAGCTCTGAAACACACATACGATAATATGTTAAAAATAAATACAAACCATAAATAAATGTGAAATCATTAAAAGGAAACGTACCGTCAAGAGTGTGCAAGATCCAGTCAACTTCCTGGTCCTCTAGTTGGAGGCTTCATTCAGCTTCTGGTATAGGTATACCAGAATAGCTTCCCCTCAGTTCCACTGGTTAATGGTACTTAGGTCGATAAAGTAGCAAAGATATGTCATGTCAACGTAGGTTGCACTCTTGTCCATAAAGTGTGCAGTGCCTACCAAGAACATGAACTAGCACCTCAGAGCGCAGGCACGGTGATACTTTGTAAACAACTTGTCACCCTCCTGCTCGGACTATGCTTCCGCCACCAGGTGGATCTCATACAAATCTCTCAAGCTGGAGAACCGAATATGGGCCTCATTCGTCGCCTGAAACTCAAAATCAGCCATTTGTGGGTCCATACCCAGATAGTCGACCATCCACGCAGTCGCCTCGACCCTTTGTATCCGGGAATGGTGCAGCAGCCTCCCTTTGATCGGAAGGTGGAGCAGACACTGAACATCGTGCAAGGTGATCGTCATCTCCTCTACAGGAAAGTGGAAAGAAGATGTCTCCTTGTGCCATCGCTCCACGAAAGCCCCCTGCATGTCGTGGCTGATAGTGGTATACCTTGTCATGCACAACCCGCCGAGCCCGGAACCAGCTACCATATCATTAAACCACTGGTCATCTGGTTTAAACAGATCAAAAAAAATTTGAGCGTGATTCACGGATTTTAGCGTCGGCCTATCCTGTTACCACAAAAACAAAAAACAAAAAACAAAATTGATTGTTAGTTAAAAAACGGTTAAATTTTAAAGTGTAATTAAAAAAACCTAAATAAAAAATGGTTAAATTATAAAGTGTAATTTTAAAAAAAAAACTGTCCCTCCCAGACACGCCTAGCGACGTGGTCGTGGTAGTAAATAAGCAAGGAAGTGTCCCTGGGACCTCCCGGGTAGCCCTGCTCCTCCTTCTCCTCCTCCTCCTCCTCCCCGTGTGGAGGGTCAACATCAGGTATCACCTCCTCCTCATCCTCCCGTACCTCCTGATGGGAAGAAAACACTCGAGCCAGCCGACTCCTCGATCTAGATGAGGAACCAGGCTCATCCATCTAGACGGGTACTCGTACTCTACCCCGTCCCTGGGTCGATGCCAGTTGTGCCGCCTGCTCGCATCTAGCCGACGCTGTCTGAGTCTCCTTACCCTGTCTAAGTTATGCGGGATTGCTTGTCATTTTCCTGAAAAAATTGAAATCCATTAGAATGCAATAATCAAATGTCTAAAAAAAAAACAATTTCTTGGTTAAATTCGGAAGTACATTTCTGAAACTAGTCAAGGAGGTGTTTTCGGAAGTGTACTTCCGAAACCCCCCTACGAACTCCATTGTTGCAGAACCTCCACACCTTGCCCTAAGTAGTTCAAAATGCAATTTTTCCTATCTAACTATAGTCAATGACATATAATAACTTAAATATACTACATTGTACTAATTTCTAACATCCCTAATATCAATTTCAATCCTAAATTTCAAGTTTTGAAAACTTACAGATTTGAGGTGTTGTTGGAGGTGCTTTAGAAGTGGTCTTTGAATGTTGGAGAGCAATATAGTGTTGTCTTGAACTAGCCTTTATAGTGTGCTTCTGCAAATGCTTGAGAAATCCTGAAAATTTAAAGTTTAGGGTAAAATGGAAATGGGGGGAGGCTATTTTGTTTAAACAGCCAAACACACATTTTTTCGGAAATGCATCTCCGAAGTGGTGTTTTCGGAAATGTATTTCCGAAATCAATGTTTTTAGGTAAAAAAAAAGGTGTTTTCGGAGATGCATTTCCGATATCACTCTTTTTTTAACTTCGGAGATGCATTTCCGAAATAAAGGAGCATTTTGAGGATTTCACCGTTGGAGACCAAAAAAGCTGTGAGGTCTATAAAGAAATTTCCAAAAATTTTTTGTTAATTTTAAATTTGGGCCAAAATTTTGATACGGAACCACATGTTAATCGAAATAAACCGACTCATTAAATTAAACCGCTTTAAACCAAACACGAAAAAACGGATAGAAATAGGATCCACTCCTCCCACCCGATGTCCACTCCTCTAAGGACATTTTGGGGGGTTAATGGTGATAGTAAGTTGTACCTTTCTTTTAGAAGCTTATGACATACGTTGATTGTTATTTAAAAGTTATTTGATGCTTATGACATACGTTGATTGTTAGTTGTAAGTTGATTTTTACGTGGAGGGTACATAAAATAAAATATTATAGTATAAAAAATCATACATTCAATTTAATTTAAATAATGAACAAATTATATTTTTATGTAATATGGAAATTATGTAATATTATATATATATATATATATATATATATATATATATATATATATATATATATATATATATATATATATATATATATATATATATATATATATATATATATATATATATATATAGTATGTCATATGAGAATGACATATTTATATGAAAATATGAAAATGAATCTGAACCATTAAATTTTAAAATAAATGGTGGAGATTATGGGTGAATCTTTTTTTATCTCTCCTACATCATTTATTTCAAAATGTACGTAAGAGAGAGAAAAAAAATTCACTCATAATCTCCACCACTTATTTTAAAATTCAATGGTTCAGATTCATTCTCACATTCTCATATAAATATGACATTTGAAGGTAAAAGGTTTTTCTTTTGTTTAAGTTGGTAACCCTCACCTAGTTACTTATCCCAACGATGATTGAACCTTGAAATGTAATATCAAGCCTCTCTATATTTGCATGAAGCACTTGTTTTGATGAAGTCAACATAAATATAAAAAAGATGAGCAAAAGAACTTTGATGGTTTTGGATCAAATTTGCAACTTTAATGAAGATTAATTTTGTGATTGATCTTCAAAATATTGGGTAAAAGCTAAACCTTAAACATTGATATGTTAGTGCTCAAAATATTACACATTTTCATACATATGTATTACCCTCTCAAAAAAAATCCTTGCATTTGGTTCCAAGTCATTTTCATATATTTTTCACCTGTTTGCTTCAGGTAACTGGTTACATGAAACCAAGTAACAGGTTACCTCAAAATTGCAATGACTTTGTTTGCGTGAAAATGATTTGTTTTAGGTGAAGTAACCGGTTACTTGGGCTCAAATTTCAAATTCCTGTAGGCAATGTTATAGAGTAATCGGTTACCTTATTTCAAGTAACCGATTACCACTGAACCAATGTGACATTTTTTTCTGTTGCAAGTCCAAACGAATTATTCCTCCAAACCTTTAACCATTGTATTGTTCTATCAATATGCAATCTCTAAGGGGGTATATAGTCACCTATAAATATCATGCATATCATATTTCAATTCCTTACCTCGTTCATACAATTTACAAACTCTTTCTCACAAAATTTCAAACAAATATATTTAAACTTTCACTGAGAAATTTTGTGCACATTGTTCCATATCAATTTCAGAAAACATTCTCATATATTCATAAACCTTGAGCACTAATATATCCTTGTGAATTGTTTTGCTTCAAAGATAAGATCAATCAAGTGATTGATATATTGTTTAATACTTCAAAACTCTTGAAAAAATTCAGAATAAGTTTGTTGTAACCTTGCTTTCCAGGATTGTTGGAAGCGAGAGAGTCACTTTGAGAGGATTGTTCTCTTAGTGAACTTAGTTAAAATCCAAGAGGATTGTTCTTGGTCCAAGAGGATTAATGTTCTTGATTTGTCTTGTACAAGTTATCAACTATAGTGAAATCTCTTATTGCGTAAGGGGACTGAAATACTCTCGGATTGTAAGGGGAATTAGGATATATCCTTGTGTCATTTATTTTTCTGCATTTTACTCTTTCCATAACTTCATCATAAATCAGAAAAATAATTAAAATATCACTAAAAACCAATAAAATTTTCATATAAATGATACCAAAGATAACCTTATGTCCTTAACCGGTTTCATAGAAACTAAAATTCTAACAAAAAATTATGTGTGAAGTAAAAGTCAAATAAATTTTCTATAGAATTAGAAAAAAAAAATTGTAAGAACTAAAAACATATTTAACTTGTAAATCATATGGAAACTAAAAACATTTTTAACCTATTGGAAAACATACCATCATGTTCAATAAATTAGCCCATTGATACAAATCATACATTTTATTAAACTAAAATTCAGAAAGGTCTTTTATTAGAGTCCCCTTAACATGTAAGACATTATTTATTATTTTTGTCTACTTCAAAAACAGATGAAATCTAGAAACCAACCATTTAAGCTTTGAACATGTCCACACATGTTTCTTTTGACAGCCCCCTATTCCAGAATTTTTTGAAGTATTCATTGTATTCAAAGTCTTTGTATTGAGCAGGATGATCATTGTCTATCAATTCAGGAGCTGGTTTCATGATTGCATCTGGTGATGGGCAGTAGAATGTTGGAATAGACATCCTCTCTTTCTCACTATTAACCAAAGCCCTATGCAGCACACTCTTGTACCTATCATTGCTTATCACCTATTTCAAATAAATAAGTACTCTTTGGTTATTTAGGAATAATAATCGGAAAAAATTACACATCATTCTCCTGAATTTATTAAAATGACACTGACATCTCCATTAATTTTAAAATTTGCACAAACTTCCCCTAAGCTTTCATATATCAATATAATTTTTTAGTGACTAGAAAAAAATCGTAGATACATGTTATCAATACCTAGAATTTTTGGTTGTGACTAAAAATTAAAGAGAATGTCTACATCCGTATTAGGCTCCAATTGCAGTGTGATCGCTAATCGCATGAATGTAATAAAACCATAAACATTATTACTAAAGTTAAGTTATTAGGAATTACCTGAATTTGGTCACCAATATTGACAATGAAGGTATTAGGAACAGGATTAATAGTAACCCATTTACCATCCTTAAGAACTTGTAATCCAACAACATCATTTTGTAGCAAAATAGTGATAACATTTGGGTCAGCATGTGCTGGCAAACCATATGTTAGTTCTGGTTCAGGACATGGAGGGTAGTAGTTAATAGCCATGTGTTGTCCATGTTTGCCTAATGCTTTGTTTATGTAATCCTTTTCCAAACCTAAACTCTCTGATATTGCTTCAAGCAATCTCAATGCTAAGTTTCTCAATTGTTTGCTATACTCTGCCACATCATCCCTATATATACATCAAAAATAAATTAAAATTGTGAATATATATATATATATATATATATATATATATATATATATATATATATATATATATATATATATATATATATATATATATATATATATATATATATATATATATATATATATATATATATAATAAAATAAAAATTTATTGTTGTATATTTTAACCTGAAAGAAGGTGGGTTGGCAGGCCATTCATGAACATAATCTTCAAGAGGGTGACAATGAAGTCTCAAAAAGTCTCTCCAATTTGAAACTTTCTCAGTCTTCACATTAAAACTGGTCGAAAGTCTTGTTGTTTTCAACGGATCATCAGAATAACTCTTCATTCTCTCACTCTCTGACATATTAAAGAATTCTTTCGACACATTCATCATGTCACTTACCACTTTCTCAGGAACCCCATGATTCACAATCTAAAAAACATTCAAATTAACGGTCAAAATAAAATTTGATCAAATATTTGATTGTCGCATTTACAATATGAATAACGTGTCTACCCATCTAATCAATAACCTTGTGACCATCTAATCAAGATCAGATCTAAAGTAGTCTCGCTTTTTACTAAAAATTAAAATAATTGAATATAATATTTAAACCGTTCGATCTTAACACCATTAATAAATATTGTTGCATATATATGTGACAATAATCCAAAGTAAAACTATAATACTCATAACAAAATAACAAGTTGATATGATGCATACTTGAAAAAACCCATAGTTTTGACATGCATGAGCTATTTTTTGGATGATTTCAGAACGATTTGAAGAATCTAAGCCTTGAAGATCAATGATAGGAATAGACTCATTAGTGGATGATAGGAGTTGAAGATCTGGACGGTCACCAATGGGTCTGATGAAATTTGAAGGGACATGATTTAAGGTGGAAGCAATGTCTGTTACTAGTGGCTTCATTGTTGTAGCCATTTTGTAGAATGAAAGTTTCTAGGATTTGACAATTGATTGATGAAGAAAGACAAGAACTTGTGACTATTTGTAAACGAGTTTCATCGGTGGAGTTTGTTGTTTATTGGATCATTAATATTGCTTATGTCATCAATTATCATCACATTTGTGATGTCATATTTAATGAATTTTTTTATTTATTTTGGAAAGCATGTCATTTTTTTAATTAAAAAATTGTTATTTGAAAATTTTAGTCAAATTATATCATTTGAAAAAGAGGTTAAAGGTAGTGCACTGACAGTGTAAAAAAGTTTTACACTGTCATCCAATAGTAACAAATCGTTTTGCCATGTCATATAAGTTTTTTTAAAATTACAGTCTGACTTGTCCTGATTCATGGTCGTGATTGGTTGACAGTGTAAAACTTTTTTACACTGTCACTGTCAGTGCATCACTCATTTTCTCTTTGAAAAAACATGATATTCAATGAATTTTATTTTACTAAAATAAAATTGTTAAAGAACGTGACATTATAATATGTTTATAAAAGGGAGTACAATATTTTACTGGCAATGTACATTGTATTTATATAACAAAAATAGAAGAATTTTAAAGTTGAAAATAATATTTATTTTAAAATTAATCTTTCTATTAAAGTGTTATTTATCATAAAATGAGTATTATTTGTTGACTAAAAATTATTATCTTTAATTCTTAATATTAAAAAAAAAATTTATTAAATATATATATATATATATATATATATATATATATATATATATATATATATATATATATATATATAGTCTAAATACATTAATTCTTGAATGAACTAAGAAAATAAACTTTTTCTTATATTAAAGATAAAAAGGAGTATAAAATATATAATTATACTAATAGATGAAAAAAACAATTTTGAATAAACCACTAGATGAAAAGTTGCCTCTACAAAATAAAGATAAAAATGAATTGCAATTATTCTATATTTTTTTTATTATCATTTAATATTATATATTTATATATTTATCAAAAAAATTGTACTAATTTGTATTATTAAACTAATTTTGTTTATACAATATTTTTATTAATATAATATTTTAGTTAATTTATTATTTCCTCCATTCCACGATAATTCATTCAATTAATCATTTCGTACCGATTAAAAAAAGTGTATAAATGTTCGTGTGAAAAATATGTTTTTCTAAAGTACTCATTTATTAAATATTAACTAGTGGAATACCCGTGCATCTGCACGGGTTCTGATGTAGATAACGAATATGTTACCAGTTTGTCATGATAATTCAAACAAATTAAAAAATAGAAATATATTGAATCAAAATATAAATATATTGAATCAAGAAGTGGGCATAGTAAAAAAGTTTGCAACCGCCCCTACCTTGAATCAACCGGAGAAAAACTGATTTAATTGAGAGCGGATGTGGAACAAATTTAATTTTTAATAACGAGATGCGGGCGGAAGCGAGGGTATGAACGGAGATGGAGATGTTAATATCCACCTCACATCTGCCCCCGCCCCGGCCTTTTATATTAATATAATCTTTAATTTTAATAATTTTACTAGTCATTTAATTTTCTTAATCTTAAGATAACAAATTTATTAGAATTACATTTCATTATTTTTTTTAAAAATAGAATAAATAAAAATATCAAGTATTATCATTATTATTAAAATGATTAAGCATTTAATTCAATTATTGATTTTTGTTATTATGGAAAAAATAATTATAATTTTTACTGATAGGTGTGGAATGAGGCGAAGGAATTCGTTTCTGGGTGGGGGCAGAGCTGGGTGGCCAATCGCTAATCCAACTGAGGATGGAGCAGTTGTAAGACTGATACAAGACAGTAGCGGGAATGGTAATACTTAAATCTGTCTCTGCCACGCCTTGTTGTTGTCATGTCTATCGAGAAGGATGAAAGTAAATTTAATTAGATAATATAATTTTTTTAAAAAAGTATTTATTATTATATTTTAAATTGAAAAGGATGTTCATTTTAAAACAATTATTGTGAGATGACAGAAATATTATGTTAGTTGAGATACACTGAATGATAGTATAACTAAAAATATTTAATTTTTTATCATTAAAATTAGAATAATATTAAACAATTAAATACTATAAATATGACACTTAATATTAAATACAAAGATGATAAATAAAAATGTAATAGCTATTTTAAACGGGGTAGAAAAATCTATCATTAATTTATTTAGTGGTAATTTGTGTTGAGTTTGGTAAAGAGAATCATATTTCAAAAAGATTGAAACCATTTAACTGACTCTGAAATTAAATTAAACGGTTTAATGGATCGGATATTGACAGTGAAAGATATAATTTTTTTTTATTGAAATAGAGAGAGATCAGAAGGGTTAGAAGCAGAAATATTTCACTATTTTAAACAAGTATAAAAACCGAAAGAAAAAAAAATAAAAAGACAAAATATGTTTTATCAATACACCAGTAGCAGTGTGTGCATGTGAACAACTACATAACAATCACATTTCCACAAAAAGAAATATACGTGTTGTTTGAATTATACTGATGTCTGTTAATATGTGAACTCTTTTGATCTTTGTGGGTTGGTAATAAGGGGATTACATTATTGTTATTTCTTTTATGCACTTTAACTTAAAGGTTAAAGGTTGTAATTTCTTTTATACACCCTAACTTAAAAGGTTACCGGGTGATAAATGTGTATGGTCGTCCCGATTAATTCCGTTTTATAAAAGTTTTTCAAAATTATTATTAGTTCCTAGAATCATTCAGTTGGTCAAATAATTAGTTAGGTGGATAAATTACAATTTAATGCTTTTAAGTAAATAATCTATGATTGATGGTTATTACTTTATCCATCACGTGAGACAAGGTGAACAAACTAAAAATTTGAATTTGTTTTCTATATTTTAGAGATTATTTTCGGGTACCTACACAATGGTCTACAAGTGAGCCTTCTACCTCAAATTTCTCAAAATATGTATCGAAGATGCATTTCTGTAAATTTTTACGAGTGATTCGTATATGTATCTCCGAAATAACTCTTGAAAATATTTGATAGATTTTCCATTGACATCAGTGTCCTTAATTGATTTTTTTTTATTTGATGATGATTATATTAATGATGATTATCCAATGATGATTATACTAAGGGTATATTAACACTGTGCTAATTATACTAATGCAATTCAAGGATGTCTAAAACAAATTCAAACAATAATACAAATCCAAATGTTACCATGATACATAATCCAAATATTATCCCACTACAAGTGTTACCAAAACACAAATAAAAAATAAACTATTGGGTATTTCTAATCCCCCCGCTTATTCTCTGCCGCCGCCTATGCCCTAAGGCATTCCATGTCTCGATTAAGATGGTCTGTAAGGCGGCCATACAAGGACTGTCTTCCACAATGTCTCCCTCTCAATGGCATCTTTCGCAACTTGTGCAATAAGCTAACAGACTGGCAACGTGTTTGTTGAGTGGTCATCCCTAGTCCGTTCCTCTTCCAATATCTCCTGATGGGGAGGTATAGGTGGTGCTCCTGCGGCATTTGATTTCATGCAAGGATATGACACTCAATAGAACCATTGGACGTAGCGTGTTCCATAAGACCAAGATTCACCCGTTGGCACACTGTGTGCCTCATATGGTACTAGATGACTATATATATATCATTGAGTATGACATCAAGATCTTTGTGGAGGATTGTCAGAGAAGTATACTTGAATGAATATCTTGGAATCCTATGTTGAAACCTAAACTGGCACATGGCCCGATCAGGAAAGTGTGGATACATCAAGAATGACCCACAAGTCAACCATCCAAAGTAGAAGGCTATGTCGTCCAAGGGACGCGTCTGACGGTGGTCATCATTTGGGCAGAAGCGTATGTCATCTGCAACAATGTGGTCAATAAACACCATGTACGACTCTCTCGCCTGATTCCTTCTGTACGGGGAAAAGGCGCAAACACGGGGTCAATCCTTATTGTACTCCATCCCAGGTTGTCACCCGGATATGCGAGGATAGTAAGAGATGATCCACGTCTGCAAATGGTTCAGATAAAATATTAGTAACAAGTGTAACACAATTGTTGTGAAAATATTAGTAACAATAAAGGATGAAAATAAATTACCATAAATAGTGTGCATCTTCCAGCCATTTGTTTTGTCTTCCACAGACAAGCTTCACCTATTTTGGAGTACATATAAACCAAACACACGCTCCTCAGTTGTACTCGTGAATCTGATCTAAATTGGTGAAGTATGTCACATAGACTACATCGACGTAGGTTGCACTTTTGTCTACAAATATTCTCGTTCCAACCAACTATAGGAAGTATGACCGCAATGCACATTATATGTGTAACAAAACCTGCTCGTCATCACCTTCAGTATTTACTACCGTAACCGCTTTAGATTTAAACAGGACAGCCAAGTATGAAAATTGGGCATGAGTGGCTCTCGTGCCATCAAGCTTCTGTTAGGCCTCGCCTAGGTTAGCTCCCAACAAGTTTATTATCAATTCAAGTGCCTTGGATTTTCCAATCTAGAAATAGTTTAGTAATTTTCCCCCAATCAGAAGATGCAGAAGGCATGAGACATCATCAAGGGTGATGAACATCTCACCATGAGGGATGTAGAAAGATGAAATCTCCTTGAGCCATCTCTCAACAAAGCCGCCAACATGCCATGGTTAATGGTCATGTATCCATTGGAGCATAAACCTACAAGCCAAGAGTAACGAACACAATCTTGAGACCATGCGTCTGTATTCTATTCCAAGTTCAAATTCTTCCTGACATGGTTTACAGATTTTACTAGTGGAAAGATGACGTCTCCTTGTGCCATCTCTCCATAAAGCCGCCAACATGCCAGGGTTAATGGTCATGTATCCGATGGAGGCGTTTTTGAAGAATAATCTAGTGGTCTTTTGGCAGGTTCTGGATTTTATTGATGACACCAACTCTTCAATTGTTGCATCAAGAAAGCAAAAAAGACGATACATAGAAACTCATCTGTTATGGAGACGACCACCAAATATTAGAGGTGCAATATCTTTGGTAATGGAGTGGATAACTTTCCCCTTTTTCTCCTTTATTGTTCCAAGTTGGGTGTTCTGAATGTTTTTACTTGCCTTTCTTCTTGCAGATAAGATAGTTTCTATAAAATTATTACTTGCCTTTCTTCTTAATGTTTTTAATTGCCACTCTTTAGGAAATCTTGTAATTTCAACCTCATCATCCCTTCCTTATCCAGAGCACTCGGAGATGTGAGGTTCGTCCTAGAAACTTTTGAGTGAGGATGTTATGAGGTCATTGCCAAGAGTAAGAGGTGAAAGTTTATGAATGAGAGGTGTTGATGGAGCATATTTTGTCAGTGAGCTTGTTTTCAAAAGGCCTCAAAACAGGGAAGTAGATTCGGGGAGGCCTGTTCATGGGGAAGCTCTTTATCAAACTCGGCGAGCCAGTCTTCATTGATCATTTCCCGTCTTGGTCCTCACAAATCTAGCAAAATTTTAGCATTCATCTCCGAAGAGGGCTACACGTATTTCAAAAGCATTACCAAAGATGTACGTTAAGAAGAGATTCCAGAGATGTTGTATCAGATGCACAAGGAATATGCTATCTTCGATTTTGGAGCTATAGGTAAGGGTGAAGTCTTGACACTTGAATTCCTTCTAAAATAAAAAGAGAGGCTTGGTGAACATAGTGGTGCCCTTGTTATCTTGAAGGAACGAAGTATGAGTAATCTTGTCGAGCTAGATAACCTCTTGAGGTAAATAGGGGATGAGGTGTGATTGTTTGGGTACCCTCACTTATTGATTGAGAAAGTGCAAGTCCTGTCTATATGGATAAAATAGAGATACCCTATTGACATTGGTCTATAAGAGTTTGTTTGATATAGAAACTACTCTTACAAACGTGAACAACGATTTAGATTCTTCTCACAATATGATATGGGAATTATGGAGGTTCTTGGTTAAAGCCTAAGAAGGTTTGAACAAGGTTTAAGATAATTTATGCAATATGAATTATGATGAGGATGTTCATTTGTCTAAGGAGTATGCAAGGGTCGTGGATTTTAGCTACTCTATTATGCAAGTGGCTTTCGAGAATACTCTAAAGTAGGTCAAATTTTACCACCGTGAGGTGAGAATATTGTGGGAGCAAATTGGCCCTGAGTAAGTAATAATAGATAAGAGGGTGGAAGTTCTTAGTGAGGAATCAAACTCAGTGTTGTGTATTTTTTTTGTTCTTGCCAAATTGTCTTTGTAAGGATATCGCTTATTGATCAAGAATTGGTTGCGATTCCCCTATATTCACACTATTTTTTAGTTTACGTTAATAATAAACATTAATATCATGTTTACTTACCGTGGTACCTACCTTCAAGGGTTAACGTTGCAACACCACATTTAGCTTCCTTGGACTTTTAGCAGCTGCCATGGGGTCATCCTTTGTAGCTTTATTGGATGTCTCACAAAAGTGTTGTCGTAATTTTCAATTGAAAGGGAGAAGCCACAATGTTAAATGTTGTAGTGAAGGGCTTTTCTAGAATGCATCTATAGTCACATTTTCATGGAACTACAATGAACTATAGATCCACCATCTTGGTGTCTTGTCGTTCTTCGAGTGCGGCCATAAGAAAGCCTCATGGTTAGGTTACCTCGATGTTGAAGACTTCTAGGTCAAAACCCATATAAGGTGATAAGTTTTCTTTCTTCAATCCTAGATTTTCAAGAGTTTGTCCTGCATGATATCACATAAACTTCCTTCGTCAACTGAGAGATTTTTGAAACATAAAAATGGTCGCTGTTTTAACTAGAGGAAAATCTTGTTTGGGATCCCACATACCTTCTCGATATCTTTGAAATTCGAGAATAAAGATTTATGGCCTTTGAAATGCAAGGAATTAACATGATTACTTACATAAAATCATCATTCAATAACAGCAAAAAGTCCCTCTACAATGTCCTGTTAAGTGCTTATATATACCTATATACAACAAACTGCTTCACCAATTCCAAAAGTTATGGTGCAAATATATACAAACTGATTACATTTTATTTACTTTGACTAAAGAGTATTAGCTATTGAGCTTCCTCAGAAGACGACTCTGATAACGAGATCTTGCGAAACTGCAAGTTGTGAATATATTGCACAATTCGCTTATGATCGTCGGCAAGAAGTGAAAATGGAGGGTTCAGTGGAAGGTTCTCTGCTTCTTCCACGATGAATGAAAGTAGAAGCATTGCTTTTGAGTAAGATGCAGCTGACTTATCTTTGTTATTCATGTACTCATCAACCTAGAAAAGTGGAAGAAACGGATTAGCATAAGCGCTTAATATAGTCAAATTGTTTTCGTATAAGCTCTGCGCTGTTTTCGTAAGTTATTCTAGAGAGCTTATAGAAATAAGGTGAAAACAGCTTATACGTCGTTTTATAAGCTCTTGGGCCTTAAGAATAGTGAAAATTGTTAGTCTACTTACAGCACCATTTGTCCCTATTAAGAGTGCTTGTCTGAATATAATCTCGATTGCGTCTGGCATCTCAACTGCACCTGCAAAATGTTATCCGAGTGCATTATTAAGTTTTACTTGTAGATTATACGAAAGGATTAAGCTTGGATACAAATAGAAATCCTACCATCCATGTTTTGAATATGACATGATAGTTTCTCAGCACGATCGACTGCGGTGATAAATTCATGTTTGGCCCACAAGGAGACGGAAGGACGGTCGTTGAAATTTATTTTATGATCGGTAGTATGTGATAAGCTCGCGTCTCCACGGGCAATTACGGACTCGTTAACTGAACTGCTTTCGTGAAACTCGTTCTTAGAAATTGGGGCTAACCAAGTGCTACAAATGTCTAGAGCTTTCTTCCATATAGCCAAAACCACCAACTCAACTGTGAGTGATTCTAGATACAGTCCTGTGTTGTACTGCCAGAAATAACGATTTAAATTACGTAACGAAATGCGGAAGCGAGGTAAAATTGTTAATGCTAATGAGCAACGGAAACTAACCTTTTCCTGTGAAAGTTCTCCGAGGACTTGCACATACTGATGCAACAACTCTAACTTGTTCGAAGGGTTCCCTAAAGAAAAGTTTGTTGTTTGCTTTCCGATTTCCAGGTTAGTTGTCTCTGAAGCACGGATAGAAACCCCGCTAGAGGGATTATCATGCACGGATGCCTCAAAGTAGTCCGAGAAATCCTCCAATGATGCAAAATGAGGGTTGATGAGGACATAACCTTTCTCAATGGACTCCATTAAATGAGAAACTGAATCACAAACACAAACGGCATTTTAGAATTCGAAGAGAAAAAATGACACCTCGGAAACAATGGAAAATGAAATATAAGTACCGGTATCAATAGACTTCCCAGGCTTATTGAGTGCAATAGTTTGAGTTGACCCTTTAGCACTTTCAGTTTCAACGCGATACTCGGAATGTGCTTGAGACACCTTCTCGAATGCAGGGCCAACTAATTGATCAACTATCGAGCTTTCTGATTGATGCGAATGAAACTGCTCAATATTCACAACAGACCTATAATACGCAATCAAATGCAAGAGATTTTACTAAAAGTACAACATCGAAACAAAATGTAGCCAAGAAAATATCTTCTCAGATAACTTCGACCTGTGATCATGTAGGAAATTGTGATTGAAGAATGCCTTGAATGTTAATCTCTCATCTGCAAATTAAAGTCCAACTTTACAGAAGTTCTCTACCTGAGCTCTAACTGTCATTTAAAAATATGTATAGTAATATTTCAACCACAAACCGATCATCACCTTTTCACATTCGCAAAAGACTTTAGCAAAATTTACAAGCACAAATATGCGCAACGTATAGTTGCAATAAATACCTGGATTTCGACGTAAAAGGCTTCTGCAAAGATCCACAAAATCAGGATGCAGATCTTTTAAAATGTTTGATGGAAAGTGCAGCTCAGTAGATGCCAAAATATTTTGAAAAAGCTGCAAAAGAAAAAACGATAACGAGAAAAAAAGATGCATTACTATAATTTTCAGTTACAAATCTCATGCATTGACACGGCCAAATAGATAAAACAAAGTATCTTGCTTAGACTTTTCACAACCTGCAACTGACTATTTCCATCGAATGGCGGTTTCCCGACCACTAGCTGATACAATATTGCTCCAACACTCCATAAATCAGCCTGCATCCATAAAAGAAAACATGAGCAACGGATATCAGTAAATACAATTTGATCCGATTTTTTCTATCGTTTGTCACCTTGGCATCATATTTCTGACTCTGAATTATCTCGGGAGCCATGTAATAAGGTGAACCACATAGTGTATCTGCCAACTGCAGAGGCGTGAGAGACCTGGTATGATAATAAATCATCAAACACGAAAGATCGTTTAAGAATTCTTAATATCAAATTATAACGGAGATATTAAAAAGAGAGCTATTAAAGAAAGTATCTTACCGTGCAAAACCAAAATCCCCGATTTTCATAAGTGGTGTAGCTGAAGTAGTTTCCAACAGTAAGTTCTGCGTGTTTAGATCCAGACACGAACAAATTATTATAGAAAATCCAGACAAGAACAAAGATACACTTAGATACACTCAGATACCTGTGGTTTTAAATCTCTATGTATGAGGTTCTTTTCTTGAAGCACTTGCAATCCAGCAGCTACAAGAAGAACCCGCATATTAAAAACCAATGGAAGTTTATACATGGTCAACCAATTAACAAAGGCAATGCAGACTACGGAAGAGGGTGGCGAAGAATTACATGTTTCAACACACACCATTCACAAAATACAAGCGAAATAGAAAATATCTGCTCCAGAAATAATCTAATTAGAAAAATTCCAAAGCATGTTTTCCTTTCATTCAAATCATCTACTCCTGAAATAGTAGTGTTAGAGTGAATCACTAGTTTAGTCCAAAAAATTGTATGTTTCGAACATCTTGATCCCTAAAATTAACCAAATTTACAAACTAATCTCTAAATCTGAAACTTCTTGATCACATTAGCAAGGCCGTCTCAAGTTTTTGGAGATCCTATATAGATTAGTCGCAGTTTAACCATGACAAAACAAATAGAGCCCCTATTTAACCAGGGTTTAACAGTAACAAACATTCTATGAGACCCTATTTAGCCACGGTTTAACTGTGACAAATTCTTGACTCTATGCGCCAGCCCGCCTTGCACGCCCACAAAAACGGCTCTACACACTAGTTATTTTGAATTGGTCAATTTAGTCCCTACTCCCTAGTAACACTAGACTTTGAATATCAAATAATAACAAATCTATGAGATGAAATAACATTCCTAGTCAGTAGTCACACAATTGATCAAATTAAAGTCCTTAGGTGTTACTCACCCAATTGCCTCATGAAATGTCTAGCAATGGATTCCGAAACTCTCCCATATCGATGTATGTAAGCAGCAAGGTCCCCTCCACCACAATACTCCAAAACAAGGTAAATCCTATCATTGGTCTTAAACAACAACAACAAAATAGTAAAAAACAAAACATCACACACACTTCAAAGTTCAAACAAAAGACAAAAACAAACAATTTACAACCTCAATAGCTTCAAAAAGTCGAATGATGTTAGGGTGACGAATAGTTCTAAGAATAGTAATCTCTTTGATGAGATTATCTCTAACTTTGGGACTCAATTGGGTCTGATCAATCTCCTTAATAGCAACCTCCAAACCTGAACTCCTATGACGGGAACGCCACACCACTGCAAATGAACCCGACCCGATTCGAGGACCCAGTATGTAATCTCCGACCAACCGGTTCATGGTGGGTCCTACCAAATCCATTACTGCTCAAAACTGCAGAAAGAACTAACCAGTTGGATTGGATTTGGTATAGAGATGATGGGGTTGTGGAAATTGTTGAAAAGATTGTGACTTTGAATTGTTTGTTGGGTTGGGTGGGAGGGAGGGAGGGAGTGGAGTGGACGAACAAACATCGATCTTTGAGTTGAATATTTCTTTGTTTCTTTTACAATTTTGGTTTGTTTTTGTTTTTGTGGTAAGGATGGTTTGTTTTGATTTGATTCGATTTCGTGTTTGCTTATGTATGTGTTGTGTTGTGTTGCCTTGCTTGCTACTCTTAACAATTATATTTGTTTGTAGTTGCCTAGTCTTTGCTTCACTATTTGTTTGTAGTTTCTATAGATAATGCAAAGATAAGGAAAAGATATCATTCTATGAAACAAATAAAGTGATCAAAATCTAAGGTTGATTCTACTTGTTCATTGAGGGAACATGGAAGGTTCTTTGGAGAATTTTTAAAACAATTTTAGTGGAAAACTTCTAGTTTTTGACATTAAAATTTGGGATAAATGGAGCAAGTTATTGTATGTGATATTTGAGTTCTAAGATACCATTTGTTGAGTAATTGAGGACCTTGGCCTCTTTATATTTCAAATATATGTCATACCAAAGAAGGAAAAAGATTGAAAAGAAGAATGAAGGGAGCATTATTGTGAGGTACAACATTGCATATTTTGGTTAAAAAGTAATTGTTTTTAGCTGGCGTAATTATATTTCCTTATAGAAAATAGCCTTCAACGGGTTGCACCTAACACATTGTAGACGCCATGAGTTGGAATGTTACACCCATCAAATCAAGCCGATGATGCTGGATAAATAAATCCAATAGCATATTCATACAAGTTATACAACCTTGTAACTTATGGGATTTTTGCAAGCAAATATATATAATCAATGGGAGTTAAAATTGGCAGAGTCAAGCTACTGAATCAACTTCAAATGTGTCATTTCTATTCCATGATGACCAAAGTAAGTGTCATATACATGAAAGAGTTGTAGTGTTAGTATAGCAATCAATAAGATCCTAGAGATTATATTCTCAACTAGAAGTCTCCATGAATATGATGTCATTCCAAGCCAGGTGATCATACTATAGACAAACCTAGTGAAGCTAGCCAACCTTATTTTTTGATGTTGAGTCGTTCAACTATGTAGAAGAAGCAACATCTTCTATGTGGATTACTACCATATAAGAAGAACTTAAGATAATAAAGAAGAATCAAACATAAAATATATTCTTATTACCAACACAAAAGAAACTTATTATAGTCAAATGGATCTACAAAGTAAAATATTTTTCAGATGGTTCAATTTTGAAACATGAGGGAAGGTATGTTATAAAGAGATTCTTACAAAAGTTAGGCCTCGACTTCAAAGATAGTTTTCCACCAATTGCATATATTTAGATACTTAGGTTAGTAGTAGTTGTGGATAACTTCTTGCAATGGAATCTTGTTTAACTAGATATTAATTTTTATTTCTCAATGGCTGCCTTGAAGAGGAGGTTTATGTTGAATAACCTCATGGTTTCATTGTGAAAGGTGGAGAAGATAAGGTCTTTAAGCTTAATAAGGCTCTCTATAGTTTGAAGCAAACTCCAAGAGGCTGGAATAAGATAATTGATGAGTTTTTATAGCAGACTGGTTATTCCAAATGTACAATTGAAATTGGAATCTATGTGAAATTGATGAATCAAGAAAATTTCAAAATAATGTGTCTATATATGGGGATTCTAGTACCAACCCCAAATTGGTCCCCGAGCCCACCCCGTTGATAATTTGGAATATTTAATTTTGATAACTTATAATATTATTATTTTTGTTAGTACACTAATATTTTGATTTGTATTTTATTATTTGAAATATTTGGAATGTATGTTATAAAATTTTCAAGATTGTTTAATTAATTATTTATATTGTTTGTTAGAGTTCGAGACAAATTATTATTTTGGAGAAAATGACTATTTCAATTTAAAAAATTGACTATGATGTTGGGATGGGATGCGACCGTGATACTCAAACCAGTTTGGAACAGTTTTGGGTTTAATTATTTATTCTCGTTTGGGTTTAGGGCGAGAAATTGGTATTTAACGGGGATTCAAACTTGGGTATTGGAAAGGAAAACTCGTCCCCTCCTCGCCCTAGTGCCATGTCTAACTCTATATAAGAAAATGGCGGGATGCTTGAAATAAGCTTGCAATACCTGATATATGTAACATTGTAGGTGGGACGTGTTAATTTATATAAAACCTAAATTGTCACACATGCAAGAAATCAAAAGGACCATGATATATCTTATATACACAAAAGATTATAGAATTTTATTTCCAAACCTAAATGGCCATATAGATAAGACGACTCGTTTTCGTGACTTATATTAGTGTAGATATAAATTGGAAAGAATAAGAACCAATCATTAGTTGGTCCAGTGGTGATTGGCGCATGATTTGGTAGGGAGGACAACAATTCGATCCCCCGCAACTGCGATCGGGAGGGGGCTGAAACCACTTGATGCCAAAACTGACCCTTGAACCGGACTATACCGGTGGTGAAAGCCAAAAAAAAGTTGTGTAAACCCAAGTCCAATAAGGATTGTATAAAAATAATCATAGTCTGTATTATTATTTGTACAATTCAATTCAATAATAATCCTTATTTCCTTTATTCTCTCTATTCTCTCCTCACTAAAAATGTATCACGCACTAACAAATTGGTATCCAGAGCTTTCGATTATTATTCTTGATCGTGTTTTCAAGAACTTCACGCTAGTGGTCATGTTTCTAAGGAACGTAAATCAATCGCTGCAAAGATGAATGGTACTAATGGCATCCCAAATTCTCTTCTAATGCTTGACGGCAAGAATTGGATTCGATGGAGAAAATACATGCAATATTTGTTTGGCTTTCATGAAACCCTATAAGTGGTTACTAATGGAGTTTCTATGCTAGCTGCAAATGCATCCGACGCACAGAAAACTGCCCACGCCGAAGCCAAGGAGAAGGATTGCAAGGTTGTGTATTGTATTCAAATAGTGGTCGATACATATAACTTCGACAGAATCTCTCATGCTGAATCAGCGAAGGATGCATGGGATATTATTGTCAAGTATTATGAAGGTGGTGAGAAAGTCAAGGTTGTCAAGTTGCAGACCTTGCATCGACAATATGAATTGTTGTCGATGGGAGAAGACAAAAAGGTTGCAGAGTATGTGTCAAAGGTGAAAAAACTCTTCCATCTCATGAAGGGTTGTGGTGAAACCCTAACTGGTAAGATGATAGTTGAGAAGGTGATGCGTATGTTAACCTCTCACTTTAATGACGTTATCGTAGCTATTCAAGAAACCAATCAACTTGAAACCCTAAAATTAGAAGATTTGGTTGGTTCGTTGGAGGCACATGAGATTAGGATTGTCAAAAGTAAAGGAGTTCAAGATCCAATACAAGCTTTGCAGGCTCGGTGATGGAAAAATAATGGTGGTTCCAACAAATTCAAAAGCAAAGTCGACAAGACTCAGGGCAAGAAGCCTTGGTCGAACTCTCACAAGCAATAGGTCGAAGATAGAACTTATGAATCCTGAAAAAAAGGAGGAGGAAACTATCGAAAGGACAAAGAAGATAAGAAAATGTGTGATGTGCTAAAACTGTGAGAAGTGGGGTCACTTGTCTAAACATTGTTGGTACTTGAAAGACAATGGATCGACAAAAGGAAAGGAAGAAGGAGCGAACCTTGCACGCCAAATTTAGATGATTCTGAAGGTATGGTGGTTATGGCTGCAGTGGCACATAACCACGTCGAATCCAAGATCTGGTTTCTCGACTCAGGCTGCTCGAATCACATGACTGATCAAAAGGTGTGGTTGGCATATTTCGACGATTCAAAAGAAGAGCAAGGTAAAACTTACAAATAATAGTTCGTTGCAAGCAGAAGGTACTGTAAACATAATTTTTCAAATGAGTAATGGAGGGAAAACTATGATTAAAGATGTTCTCTATGTACCTAAAATGAAGTGCAACCTGCTAAGTGTTGGACAACTAATCCATAAAGGTTTTTCAGTTGTCATGAAAGATGGAGTTTTAAAATTGTTCACCCAAAACAATTTGGTCTTGAAATCTCCTCTATCGAAGAACAGGATGTTTAAGACCATGATCAGTTCGACTGAAGTACAATGTTTTAAAACCATTATCGACCACAATGATAGTTGGTTGTGGTATTTGAGATTTAGACATTTGAATTTTCGATCACTCAATCAACTGACTACTCAAGATATGGTTATTGGTATTCCAAGTCTTGAGATGCCTGATAAATTATGTGAAGGTTGTTTAGTTTGAATGTAATCCAGAAATTCTTCCACTTCGACTATGCCAATGAGATCATCCTGCATACTCGAAGTGGCACACTCAGATCTATGTGGTCCATTCGAAGAACATACCATTGGTGGAAACATATATTTTGTTTCGTTTGTCGATGAGTATAGTCGAAAATTATGGATCTATATGATCAAGAGAAAGGACGAAGTATTTTAAATCTTTAAGAGATTCAAGATACTTGTCGAAAACCAGAGTGAGAAGAAGATCAAAGTTTTGAGAACAGATGGAGGTGGCAAATACACATCCAAGATGTTTGAAGAATTTTGTGCAGAACACGGTGTTGATCATGAGGTAAATGCTCCTTATACACCTCAACATAATGGAATTGGAGAACGAAGGAACAAAACCATATTGGATATGGCAAAATGCATGCTGAAGAAGAATCTGCCAAAGTCCTTATGGGGTGAAGCTGTTTCGAATGCAGTTTATATCCTGAGCAGGTTCCCTACCAAGAAGTTTAAGTATAAAGTTCCTGAAGAAGTGTGGAGTGGAAAACGACCATCAGTGAGTCATCTGAAGGTGTTTGGCTCTATGTGTTACGAGCATGTTCCTGATGCAAGAAGAAGGAAGCTTGATGACAAGAATGAACCTATGATTCTGGTAGGATATCATACGACTGGTGCATACAAGCTGTTCAAATACAGTTAATGCGAAGATTGTGTTGAGTCGAGATATTATGATTGATGAAAATTCTTCCTGGGATTGGAAATCAAGTAATTCAGTTAACAAGCCATTTATGAGCCATGAGTTCAACGAAGAAACTGGTGAAGTCGAATTCGAAGGAATTGTTGAGAAACCAAGTGAAGTCGAAGTTGAAGAAGTTACTAACATTCTCAATACAATCGAAGTCAAAGAGGTTGTGGCTAAAACAAGTGAAAGACCCCAAGGAACTAGAGTTCGTACCACTAGACTTCAAGATTTTGAGGTGCTTGGTGATGTTGAAGTCACACCAGATGAAGAATTAGTTCATTTTGCTTTACTTGCAGATGTCGAACCAATCAACTATAGTGAGGCTTTAAAGATTCAATAGTGGAAGTTAGAATATACAAGATTTGTTTCTTCATGCCTATCAAGACTTCCTTCGACCCCTTCATGACTTTTAGGATACTCTTTTCTCCTTGGAAAACATATCCTTTATTGTCGAATTCACCAAGAGAAATCAAATTTCTCTTCAAATTAGGTACACACCTGACTTCAGTCAACAACTTTATTGACTCATCATGGAGCTTAAATCTCACATATCCAATACCTACAATCTTGCAAGCTTTGTTGTTTCCCAATAATACAAACCCACCATATTGATTACATAATTCCTCGAACAAGTCTTTGTTTGAATTCATGTGCCAAGTGCAACTTGAATCCATAATCCACTTCTTACTAGAGTCACTGCTTGAAACCCCAAGAATATCATATGAGTCAAAATCATCTTGAACAATGGATGCATTGCCATTATCCTTACCTCCATGATCTTTTAGACGTTCAAGGCATACCTTTCTTGTGTAACCCTCCTTCTTACAATGATAGCATCAAATACTAGATGTTTCGCCACTGTAAGACTTCTGCTGACTTTTACCTTTCTTCTTGTCAAACTTAACATCCTTTCACAAGAAATTTCCCTTAACAACCAAACCTTCACCAACCGTCAAAGGTTTATGCTCCTTTCCTTCATTCAAGTCCTTATAATACAAGAATGATTGAACTTCTTCTAAGGTCAGGGACTCCCTTCCATACAAGAGAGTTTCTTTGAAGTGAGCATGTGTTTTAGGATAAGCGCACCACAGCAACAACGATTGATCTTCATCATCGATCTTCACATCAATATATTCAAGATCAAGAATAAACTTGTTAAACATATCCAACTGCTCAGCCAATACTTTGTCTTCAATCATCTTGAATGGATACAAATCTTGCTTCAGGTAGAGTCGATTTACTAGCGATTTGGTCATGTACAAACTTTCAAGTTTCACCCATAACCCTGATGTCGTCGTCTCCTTTGATACCTGTCGAAAGATTGCATTGTGGGATTTCTCTATCACGCTCGTCTTTTCTTTTTTCGGTAACGCAACATCCATAGCTGATGTTCCCTTTAACGCTTCCAAACAACCATGCTGGACCAATAGGGCTTTCATCTTCAAGCTCCACAGACCAAAATCGTTCACTCCGGTGAAACTTTCAATATCATAATTTGTTGAAGGCATCTTCTCCACGCTCACCGCACCAATTTTTTGTGAAAAACGATGTCGGAATCACAAATTATAATAGGTTTCTTTCGGCAAGAAACCCACAAGAGTAAGAAAAAGTAAGGGAGCAATAAGAACACAGAATTGGCTATAACTGTAATTCTTTACTTTCTCTTTCAATCAAGATTACAAGTGTTACAAGAATAACAAATAACCCTCTCACCCTAAATTAGGATTTGCAGTATGCAATGATAAAAGACTAATATGCAATTTATAATAAATCTAACATACTAAACTACTGGGCTTTTTTCATAAATACCCATTACAAACTAACTTTGAGTACAAGCTAACTTAAACAATTGGACATAACAATCAAACCCAATTCAAAATCCTAACAACCCTAGCATTTCCACACCGACATACTAAAACACACTTTGACTACAGTATGTAGGTCTTAGTAATCTTATATTATTGTCTAGACATTCAATCATCTATCAAATATCATAAAAATAATTTTAAAACAATAAATTAAAATTAGGGTGTTACAAGCAGGCATGACAACAAAACATGTATCCGCGAGTGCCCACCCGAACCTGTCCCGAAGTTCACGGGGAAAATCCGCTTTAACTGGGTTAGGGTTCGAGTTTGAGTTTTTTCCAAGTACAAAATATGGGGATGAGTCGGGTAATGAGGACAATAGTACCCACCCTGAAGCCGCCCCGTTTATTTTATTATGTACATTATTATATTTTTTTAATAAGTTATAGTATTAAATATGCTACCAATATTTTGATATTTTAATTTGTATTTATTATTTAAAATATTTGAAATTGTTTTATTTTATTATTTATAATGCAATTTGATTTTGGAAAAATAATTATTTTTATTAAAAAAATTGATTTCACTAAATGGATGGTGACAGGGCGGAGATACCCGAACCTGTTTGGGTCGGATTTGAATTTTAATTCTTCATCCTCGTTTGGATTTGGGGTGGGGAATGAAGATTATTTGAGAATTCGAATTTGAGTTTAAGGGAGGTAATAAGCGTCCCCGCCCCGCCCCGTGCCATGCCTAGTTACAAGTCTCACCACTTAACATAATATTACATAACACTTTCATACAAAAATTTTCTCCAATTTTTTTACTACATAACGCTTTCATATGAAATTATTTCCACTCAATCATTTCATTTGAAAAGTTCTTTGGCCACCTCCCTATGGGGGTCACCCCCAGCGAAAATACCAAAATACCCCTGCTTCGGAAATGAACTTCCGAAGCGCTTTTTTTTTGAAAAAATTGACTTATTTCGGAAGTTCATTTCCGAAATAATGTTTTCGGAAATGAACTTCCGAAATACTGCGATTTCTGCAGATTTATCAAAACACTCCCCCTCCCCCAATCATTTACCCTAAATCAAAACAAAAAGTGGCAAAGGCGAAAATTTGTGCAAACAGAATTCCAAAGCTGCATCAAGGCTCCAATCACACTGCTAAACAACATTCAAAAGCCCTCAATCCTAACACTTTGTAAGTTTTGAAATTTTTAAATCTAGTTTTGTGATGCATGTTATTTAGGGTTTTAATTGCATAAATGATATATGGTTAGGTTGTTAGTAGTATTTAGGTTGTTTAGAAGCATTTTGATTTGGTTTGAAGTTTGGTTTAGGGGTCTGCCATGGAAGTTGCAGAAAAATGCATCGCAGGGGTGTTTCGGAAGTTCATTTCCGAAAACACCTCCCTCCCAGTTTTCGGATATGAACTTCCGAATTGTATCAGAAGTTCAAATTTTTTTGTTTTTTATTTTGTCTCGCATATTAATCGATTTCATTTGTTTACAGGAACATGTCAGACAACCAACAAGCACGCAGGACTGCGTCTTCTAAAGAGGGCGCTAAGGGAAGAAAGGGTTCTTCAAAGAAGGAGGTGAAAGAGGTGAAGGAGGTGAAGGAGGTGAAGGAGAAGAAGAAGCTTTCGACTGGTTCTGCTTCTCGTCCCCTGGGAGTCCATGGCTCGGACGCGCAGGCTCAGCCTTCAGGCGTGATCAACGCTGATGGTTCTGATAATGAGTGGGATGAAGATTGGTATAATTATCTTCATTCGGAGGAGTTCGCTCGTCGAGAAGAATAACGTGTTTTTATTTTGTTTGATGTGTATTTTGTAACGCTCGTCGGGCAGAATAACATGTTTTTGTTTTGTTTGACGTGTTTTGTTTTGTTTTGTTCGAATTTCGGATTGTATCGCACAATGTTTTTGTATTGGATTTATCATGTTAATAAAAATACGTACTACTGTAAGTAACAAATGACGGAGGAGGTGTAACCGGGGCCGGAACATATGACGGAGGAGGTGGATGTCCGGAGGAAGAAGAACCGGAGGTACGTCCACCGCGAGACAAAGGAGCCAATCATTGTAAGCTATAGTTTATCATTATCATCTGGGGACGTCATTTCTAAAAAATCAAGATTAAAAATAATAAGATTTTTTTCCCAATTTTTTGTAATGACGTCCCCTGATGATAATGATAAATTATAGCTTACATTGATTGGCTCCTTTGTCTCGCGGTGGACGTACCTCCGGTTCTTCTTCCTCCGGACATCCACCTCCTCCGTCATATGTTCCGGCCCCGGTTACACCTCCTCCGTCATTTGTTACTTACAGTAGTACACCTTTTGAAATTTGGAAGCCTTTTTTTCTCCCCACCACTCTCTCATCCCCACCTACCCGTGTTCAACAATATGTAACTTTAATTTTATGTAATATTATCGTTGTAATCTTCACCCGATTAAATAAAGCGAATTGTTGTTGTTTTTCATTTTATTCTGTCCAAACATATTTTCGGAGGTTCATTTCCGAATTCTCCAAGGGGGTGCGTTCGGAGATGAACTTCCGAAACACCACATTTTCTGAAAATGTAACTTTATTTCGGAGATGCATCTCCGAAACCAATATTTTATATTAAAAAAAACACGTTTTCGGAAGTTCATTTCCGAAAACACATTTTTTTCAAAAAAAAGTACCGTTTCGGAAATGAACTTCCGAAACAAGGGGTAATGTTGTAAATTCACCAGGGGTGGACAAGAAAGTTAGGAGGTGGGTGAAAAAAAAACCTTTCATTTTTCTAAACTCTCTCCTCCCTTCGTCTTCAAACTCCTTACCAAACTCTAAAATTTCATAAGGTCTAATAATTCCATTGATGTCAACTTATCCGTCTTCACCATTCTATCAACTCATTTAGTAGGTGTAGCCCTCGAGAAAACATGCTAACTTCAAATAAAAAAACTCTAGACTTTTTATCATGAAATATTTTTACCTTCTCTAAGCAACTATATTTTTTCCTTTGAATCATCTGGACCTTCTCTATTGCATCTTGAGTTATTTGTGCCCAAGTATAAGATTGTCTCCTATTTCAAACCAACAAAGTGTAGTTATGCATCACATTTTAAAATGCTCTTGTGCATACTAATTGAAACTTTAACCATACTCTACGATGTGGAAATGTGGAAGATAGGTCCAATGTCTATAGGCAAGCTTTCTTATATCCTTTTCATTAATTTATTTATACTCTTATTAAATTGTCATGACATCACATCATATATTTTCTACTACCACATCAATTTAAAAGAAAGAAATCCACTTATTTCACCTAAGTGGACCTAACACATAAAGAAAACCTTAAAACTCCTCTTTTTGGTTTCACAAGAATAAAATACTACAGGTCACAAGTGAATTATAGAAGAACTTGATTCTGTCTAAGCAATTTGATCACGCAACACAAATGATGATGCTGATTTAGGATAACAAACTTTTCTTTTTCTTCTTCCTTTGAGTGAAAAGTTCATTTAACTTTTTTCTTTTTTCTTTTTTTTGGGAATAAAGGGGCAAACTTCTAATATGCAAGTTTTTTCTCCCAATACTAACTTTACTCTATAATCCAATTAAAAACAACTGATATATACTTGGACAATTTTTTTATATTAAGATTTCTGATGATACACTGTTGTTGTTTTTGAACAAAATCCACACTTTTTATTTCACGTCAATCATTGTACAATATACAATATATTCTGCAAACGATTCTTGCTTTAGATTTTTGCCTCTATAAAATTAAAATCACATACACAGCTAGAAGCCAAATTACCAAAGCTGGTTGGTAGGCACTAGCAATTCAAAGGAAAATAACCAATTTAGTAATTGCATATTGATTCTTTCTAAAATATTTAAGAATGTAGTTAATATATATAAATCAATTAACTAATTCTTAAACAAAATCATTTGTGACATTTAATTTATGTTGCAAATCACTCACTTGCAAAAATATATATATATATATATATATATATATATATATATATATATATATATATATATATATATATATATATATATATATATATATATATATATATATATATATATATATATATATATACATATATATGTATACATATATATCTATACATGTATACATATATATGTATACATATATATATATACATATATATGTATACATATATATGTATACATATATATGTATACATATATATATATATATATGTATACATATATATATATATGTATACATATATATATATATATATATGTATATATATATATATATATATATATATATATATATATATATATATATATATATTCTTTTCCCTATAAATTGTCTTTTTTTAGGAAAAAGAAATGGCAATTTGTTTTATTCCTATTAACAGTTGAGATTTAGTGCAAGACTTTACACTTATATCTGATGTTAACGGATCATGACTAACACATATATATAAATTAGTTTCTCTCTTTTCTAATTTGATCTCTCTTTGCATGCTCATTGTTGAAAATTTTGATTATATTTCAAAAGTTCTAAATATATTTTTTCACATCATATATAGAAAAATATTTTTTAATATTAATCATCATTATTATATTATTATCATTAATATTACTATTAATATTATTATTTATTTTATGACTTATAATAATTTGGCTTGATCAAATAATTGCAATTAATTAGTTTGACTTGACTTAGTCAAACTTACTACTTCATCTTCCTTTCTTTATATATAACAATTTCTCTACTATTTTGGAGAGAGGAGAAAAATAAAAAAATACTAGAACATATAACGTGAAAAGCTCTCTTTATTTTATATTCCTTATTCTTTTTAGTTTTTCCTGGTTACATCTTCCGGTCAATATGTTTCTTGTTGTTCTGACGCCTCAGAGTCTTATTAAGAATCTGAGAAGAACCTGTTGAATCCTGGGGGATTTGCGCTTATGAGGCGGATAAATCCTTAAGGACAGTGTTTTTACACGCCTCAGGTTTATATAATTATTTATTATTTTGCAGGAAAAAGATTAATCATTTCAAGAAGATGGAATCAAGCTGCATGGGTGGACATAATCTACAACACTCATTACTTTGAGAATAAAAAAATCCCAACAAATCAATATCAAGAGCATCGATTCGATTCAAGCTTCTTTCAATACCAAGCAAGCTAGTTAGTTTGAGCCAATTGTTTGATAAGAACTATATTACAAGGCTATAGGACAAGTAATTGAAGGTGTTTACTGCAAATTTTAAACGAATTTTGAAGACACCTATGTCAAACCACAAGAGGATTATGATCAACATGTTTTACCATCAATGTCTCGTGTCAACCACTATTGAGGATTAGAACTAGATTTAGCATCAAAGGTATGGTAATCTGAATTTTTTAAATCAAAGTATAATGCATATGAAGAAAATGTGTATGATCTTCCTCAGATCAAAATATCAAAGCAATTGTGTGAAAATATTGCGTAGTCAAGCATATACAAGGAAGTCATTCAAGCATGACTTTCCTATAAAGTCAAAGCACAAGTTAGAGATTGTTCATTCAAATGCATATAGACCATTTGATGTAAAGTCAATGGGAGGTAATTTCTATTTTTTGTAACCTTCATAGTTGAATTCACCAAGTATATTGGATTTACTTGATGGAGAAGAAAAGTGAAGTATTCACTCGACTAAAAAATTTTAAGTAGTTAGTTAAAAAACACAATGAATGTGACAACAAGAGATGGAGAATTAATGGGCGACATGAATATAGTTCAACTAAGTTTTCACAATTCTATGTTAAAGAAGAAGTTGGGCATGAGATAATAGCTTCCTACACACCTCAACATAATGGCATTGATGAAAGAAAGAAGAGAAGCATATTGAACATGTTAAGAAGCATGCTAAAGGCTAAACAATTTTCAAATTATATATGGGGAGAAGAAACTTCAACAACAGTACATATCACCAATAAATGTCCAACAAAGAATTTAATGTCCAACATATCATCCCTAATGAACACAAGCAAAATTCTTGGTTTTAACTCTGAGCCAGTTTTTGTTAGTTGCCTCAGAATTCCTGTCCTGTGCAACTAGCCTATTCCCTTTCTCCATTATGGGCTTACCAATTAAGGCCAAACCTCGCAGGTACTCCTCTTGGGATCCGTTGCTCGTAAAGCTCCATAGCAGGCTTTCTACTTAGAAGGGTAAACCGGTTTCTTTGGGATGACGAGTTACTAGTCTAAATATGCTTTAAACTCAATCCCATTTTTCTTCTTTTCATTCTCAAAGGACCTGAAAATAGTTTATCAAGAAATCATAAAGATTTAATGCGCTTTTCTTTGGAATGGTGGAGGGAATAAAAAACAATCAAATGGGTTTCATGGGATCAAATTTATAGACCAGAATTGCATATGGGATTAGGGGTGAGAGATTGTATTGCTTTCAATATTGCTCTTATAAGAAAATGGGCTTGGAAAATTCTTGCAGGGAATGATTCTCCTTGGTATCTCCTCTTAGGCTTCAAATATGGAGACATTGAAGGCTTGGTTTGTTAAGGTGGAGGAATTTCTTATTAGGTGGAGGGATCTTCGATTTTCACTAGGTGGGTGGGAGAAAGATTCAAACTGGTTCGCTAGTAGTATCTCTTGAAAACTATGACGTGGTTTTGATATCGACTTTTAGAGTTATAACTAGTTGGATTTTGAACCTTTGAATATGCTCTTTCATGGCATGTTTGTTTTTTTGTAGAATGCTAGAATTAAAATATATGATTGTGGTCGATGGATTATTGGTGCTTGGCGCTGGAATGGTGCTCTCAATCCCGCTTCACAATCTTGCGCAACAAATGATGTTTATGAAGATATGCCTAATATCATTGCAGAAGTCAAGCCAGAGCCTAAATTGAAGTGGCGGCTTTGCACCATTGAAATAAACAAAAGCAAGGTGATGATATGTTTGGGTCATCTCTGATTTGTGGTGTGTGATGTTGAAGAAATGGTTTGGAAACCCTATTTACAGAAGATTTAGAGGAATTTGGTCTCAAGAATTCTTATCTTATGTCATGGCATGTTTTAGATATACACTTCCAAATTCACTCCTTATTTTTTAACGAAAACAGAGGGTTTTCGGAGATGCATATCCGAAACATGCTCTGATGGTTTTTTAAAATATTTCGGATATGCATTTCCGAATTATGCAGAACCAACAACAAAATTTATTTAGGCAGAATTAGTACATAAAAACAGAAAAACACTTAAAAATCCGTAAAAGTAAACAACGGTAAAATGTTGAATAGATATATTAGTTGTGATATCCGAAGAGACGCATAAAATTTTTCATCCAAAAATCAGCTTCAATGCAAGAAAATGAGAGATGAAATGAGGAAAATTTACTTTAAATTGTAGCTTTTTATACTCTCTTTGACATGATAAAAACACTTGAAATTTGGTTTGAAGACGAAAAATCGATTGACAATGAATGAAGTTTTTTAGAGTGTTTTGGTTATGGGGTGAAATGAGGAGAATGAAGTAGTTCATGCAGCAAGGTGGTATAAGTTGAATATTTTCGAAAATGAATCTCCGAAAATATCACCAAATGTTTAAATTTAACGTTCAAATATAAATTTAGCATTTTCGAAGATGCATTTTTGAAACACCTTAAAATTTGATTTGAAATGCGTTTATTTTTGAAAAATATTTTAGAGTTTTCGATAAAAAAAATTTCACTCGTACAAAATATACAAACAAATTCACAAATTAATTTAGTTAATCTCGGCGCTTATTTGGGCTTTACACTCTTCTGTCATTTTCTGCAGCAACACTTTGTAGTAAGTTTCAACAAGAACCGCATAAATATGAATAATAATATTATAAAATAACATTATACTATAATATCAATATCTTTTTGTAAGGTACGCATCCTAAAATTGTTGACAGATCTGACATTCCGTAATTCTCAAACATAGTTTAAAATATATTTAAAAAGTTATTGATATCTCCTCATTGTGTGCTCCAAGTCTCATTTCACCATACTCTATAATACTCGTACTACTATATCCTACGTAATGCAATTTTCAACGAGATTGAAATTCTCACACCCCTTGGCCACGCTCACTATGCACATACTCCCACATATTATTTTTCTACCAATTGCACCCTATTCTACAGACCAATCGTCTCCCATTTTTTCAACTTCTATGTCTTCCTCATTACCCATAAATATCTCCTTGATTTTGCCACGTGGCACCAAGTTTCATCACAAACCATACTTTGATACTGGTAGCAAGGTTTTAAAAAACTCCGTCGGTCGCGTAAAGGATTTTGCAAATTCAGTCGGTGTATAAGTCGCAACACTGATTGTAATCGTCATAGTGTGAATTATCACTATTTATTCTTTAATATAAAAACGGTGATAACAGTATTGATATCGACACCTGTCAATATAGTTTTTCTCAATCGTTTTTGCGGTCGCAGACATTTTTTTAAAACTCTAATTGGTAGGGTTAGGTTATGAGGTATGCTAAATCTCAAGTTCGAATTCCAATGCTAATAATTCTTATATTGAATTAGTTCATACATAGCAAAACTCTCATTTTAAATAAGGGTGGCAAACGAGCATGACTGTCTGTTTAGGTGCGTTCCACAAAAACCTGCAAAATAATAAGTAGCGGGACACACATAATTGAGTGTACAAATATTTGTCCGTTCTTAAAAAAAATGAGGGCATGGCGGCTCTGTAGAAAAGTTATGTTATTGTCCGCACCTGCAAAAGGCGACAAAAAATGGGACGAGACAAAGAGAGTTCATCAGAGTGTGAATCTGAAACTTTAACCCGCTATATAGACAAAATAGATATATTCAACGAACCGGACTCGTTTTATCAACTCTATTTTAAATGGTCTTCCACTAGTGGTCCCTTTAGATTAATCTGCTAGGTCTCGACCATATGCAAGTTTTTTAAAAAAAAAAAACTATGTATAGTATGTACCATAGTACACCATGTTCTCTTCTATTCATATTATTTGTAATCATCTATTTAGTTTTGAAATTGTAGGCTTTTTTCAAACTAGTTTTTCTTTCACTATAGCATTCTCACTACCATGACTTCTTTTGTTACTATTATCATTTTGGAGCTTCTTTTGTTGTTCTTCCCTTTTACTTCTTCTCAAAAACAACTTCAAACTAAACTAGTTCAACCACCTTTGCTACCAAATTCATGCAACGAAACATGTGGAAAACATCATGTTCCATTTCCATTCTATCTCAACAACACTTCATGTGCATCATCATCATTCTCATCTTCTTTTCACCTCACTTGCACAAACTCATCCACCCTTTTCATCAAACTAGCTTCACAAAACTATCCCATTTTGGACTTCTTCTCAGACGGTTTACTAGTAGACTTCCCCGGCGCGTCGTCCTGTCGCCAATACAACGATTTAAACTCATTCGGCGAGAGGTTTTTCGATGGAAAGAACTATTTCGGAGTATCGGTTGATAACATTGTTGGCCTCTATGATTGCGAGGATTCTTCGCTTTGTAAAGCGGATTGTGAAACGGTTAATCTCCCTGGTTGTGATGGAAGTGTAGGAGGAGGTGGTTCTCTTGGATGTTGCTATCCACTTTCTGATCATAGTGTATGGCATGTTGGTGAAGGTTTTTCAGTTTTTTCGAAGTTTGGATGTAGGGGGTTTTCTAGTTGGGCTGTTTTGAGAGGCTCTTATTCAGGTAAAAGAGGAGTGAAATTGGAATTTGCTATTCCTAGGAACTTTTCTGAGATGATTTGTGCTAAGAATGCTGATGTTGTGAATTCTACATCGGTTAAAGATGGTGTAAGGTGTGTTTGTCAAGATGGTTATGTTGGCGATGGTTTTGCTAATGGGACAGGATGTTTACTATGTGAGTAGTTTTCACTTTTTATCATTATGGTTTTGCTTATCATAAAAGCACTTATATAGGTATTCTGAAGAAATTTATGAAACTAACTTATGATATATTCGTATAAGTTTTGTTGAGCTTCTTTTCATAAGCTCTTTAGGTATCGTTTGACCTGACTTTTTGCTGACTTATGTCGATTGTAGAAATATCTGGTACATAAGCACTTTTTTATTAAGCGCTTAAATAAGGTGTTTATCTACACATTCTGACATCTGCTTTTGCTTGATGTATTTCCATTGCAGCATGTATCAAAGATGGAAAGGAAGCATATGGAAGTGACTGCTACATCAAAAGACATGATCAAAGAAAAATGGTCATCATTGCTGGTAAGTATCATAGCATTCTAAACTTTTAAAAGAATCTGCACTCGGAGACGTAGGAAAAATCGATTAAACTTCGCGAATCGCGATCAAACTCTATGTATTATCTTTTCGCGTTTTTCATATCTGTCCACATAGATTGTCTCGTGGATATGCTTTTACGCCAATTAGTCCCATGACGTACTTATTATCATGCAGGAATCCTTTGTCCAGTTCTTATTGTTGCCTCCTTAGCCACACTATTTTATCTTCTAAGACGAAAAGAAAAGCCGGGAATGTTCGATTCCGAGCAAGCTTATTACCACAACATTTCCTTCCGAAAACCGTGTAGAACTCGACTATTCAGCCACCATGAATTAGAAGATGCCACCAACGGTTTCGAAGAGAGCAGAAAACTCATGCAATGCAATAACAGCACAATGTTTGCAGGTGTCCTTGGTGATGGATCACATGTAGCTATACACAAGTTATCAAAATGCGAGAACGAAAAAGACATGATCCAAGTCATGTCACAAATCGAAGTCCTATCGTCTATTCTACATCGAAATGTTGCGTCGATTCTTGGCTGTTGCGTTGATTCTAACTACGCGCCTCTAGTGATTTACGAATATCCTGCAAATGGTACTTTAGAGGAGCATTTACATCAAAAGTTTCAAAACAAAGGACAAAAACTCGGTTTAGATTGGTATAGAAGATTGAACATTGCAACCGAAATCGCTAATACTATTGCATTGTTACATTATGATAAATCTCCTCCAATATTTCATCATAACCTAAAGTCAAGTTGCATATTCCTAGATGATGATTTTTCAGCCAAGATTGCAGGATTTGGACTAGTTAATTATGATTACACGAAATGCGAAAATCGCGAACGATACCGCATATGCAAAAACGATGTATATGACATAGGTGTGATGCTACTTGAGATTATCTATGGATCAAATCAAATGGACTCGCCTACATTAGCATTGAAGAAAATTAGGGACGGGAAGATCGAGGAAATTGTTGATCCGGTTCTTGAATATCACGAGCAACCGCATTATTGTCAAGAACAGATTCAGATTATTGCTGATCTTGCAACAAGATGTTTGCTGTTTGGTGCAGATGGAAAGATGGGAATGGTTGATGTTGCTAGGGAGTTGGTTCATTTGAGTAAAGAGAGTGTTGATGGTGGGAATGTGAAAGGACTTGTGCTTGAAGAAACATTCTCGAATTCGAGTCTTCTTCAAATGATATCTCTGTCTCCTGATTCTATGAATGTTCCTTGAATTTTGATTTTCATTGTGTTAGTCACATGAAAATGAGCTGCAAAAATTATGTATGTGTGTATTAGAAATTTCCTACTAATGTACATTGCTATCTTATGTGTGCCAAATTCTATTAGTTTGTTTGGAAAGTTATTTAGTTACAGTTTATTACTTAACTCTAAGCTCTAACTGATTTTTTACTTAGGATAGAGAAAATCAGAAAAGGTGAGAGAGAAACAACAAGAATATGGTTAAAATTAGATACATTGTCCATGATAACATTGAAATAATTGATTGAAGAAATTTTGAAGGAAAGAAGCATTGATTCATTGATTAGAGAATGGAATCCAAACTAGCTTATATAGATGCTAGTGGTTTCTACAAGTTAGTTAGAGAGTTAACCTCCTAACAAACTTTATAGCTAGCCATGGGTAATCAAATTACTTATGCAACAAGTAACACTTGTGTTTTTATCAATGCTTGATCCAACAATGGTGACTTGCACAACAAGTTACTTATTTTCGTCATCTTCTATTGTTACCCCCCACAAGTTGGAGGGTGGAAAATATCCACAAGTTCAAGCTTGACCACTAATGCATGAAAAGTCTAGGATTTGATGCTTTGGTGAATATATCAGTCACTTGAGAATTTGAGGTAGTAGAAAGTAGTCTCATGAACTCTTTTTGAATTTTAATATGACAGAATTTGAGGCAGTAGAAAATAGTCTCATGAACTCTTTTTGAATTTTAATATGACAATATAGCCGTCAATAACCAAATATTGGGTTCTTTCGAGGATGATAAGTTTGGAAGCTATATGCATAGTACTTTGACTGTCTCAATGGTAGTGTTGGCGGATTTGATTATAAAACAATGTGATAAACTTGGCCTTGAGTAAACCTTATTTCATAAGGAAGGAAGTGAGTTTGTCAAACCATTGTCTGTTTGCTTGTTTCAAGTCATAGAGGAATTTTGTGAGTCTGCAGACTAAGTCTGACTTAGGTGGTCGAACTCCTTCTGGAATCTTCATGTAGATTGCCTCATTGAGATCTCCATGCACGAAAGCATTATTTACATCTAATTGATGTATATGCCAACTCTTAATTGAAGCTAGAGCAAGAAGAACTCTGACTATGAATATCTTAACCATTGGAGAGAAAGTTTCAAAATAATCCATCCCTTAGATTTGTGTGAACCCTTGAGCCACAAGTTTGTTAAATCTGCAAAACAATTTGACAAGTCTAAAAATTATTAGTACACTAAAAGACAGAAGAATTTGACAAGAAATATAAGACTTAATTCTTTAATTTAATAGAATGTAAGCTTTTTAGAATATTAAGTATATCATTCTATATGTTTAAATTTATTAATTTAACTTTAACTTTGATTTGTGAACATGCGAGTGGATTATTTTCCACACGTCACACGTGCAACGTACCAACAAAGAAAATTAATTGGCTTAAATGCACTTTTAGTCCCCCTATTTTGGTGTTTTTAACTTTTTAGTCCCCAAACTAAAAAAGCCAAGTTTCAGGTCCCCCATTTTAATTTTTGATGAATATTTGAAGGTCCCCCATCACTTAAGTGCAATTTTAATGACATGGCAAGGAATATTTGGTCCAGTCACTTGCCACATCACTATTTTTATTTTAATTTCATTTTTTAATTATTAACTTAATTAACTTAATATGTAATATTTTCATAAAAGATTTTAATGTAATTATTATATGGATTAATTTGAACCCTTCATATACTTAAGCATTCTGGGTTTCTCCTCGTCTTCCTCATTTCATTTTCATTCTGATTCTTCTTCAACCTTGTCCATCCTTGTTCATCTCCTTCGCGTAACTTCTGCTCAACCTTGTTCATCCTTGTTCATCTCCTTCGCGTAACTTCTGCTCAACCTTGTTCATCTCCATTGTGCATCCACCTTCGTTGCAATGTCAGAAGAGTTCCCAGTTCCACTTTCATCAAAGTTGAAAGAAGATGCAAAGTTTTGCTTCAGGTACGTATCTGAACATCTTTGTCTGTGGTCCCAATGTGTTTTATATTGTCTGTGGTCCCAGGTATTAGAAACCCTAATTTTATATGTATTGATTGTGGTCCCTACGAATGAAAATGAAATGTTGTTTAATGTAAAAACCTAACCCTAAAATTTGTCTTATTCAGGCCAGCTATTGCTCATAGAATTAGGCTAAGGATTCACCATCGTGGTTCCCTTGTGCATAGTCCTGTTAAATGGTACCTAGATGGGATAGTTACAGAATTGAATTGGGCATGGGATGTTGATTATATATCCTACATAGAACTAGAGAAATTGATTCATGAGGTGGGATATAAAAGTTTGAAGTGTATTTGGTATGTGAACCCTAGGTTCAGTTTTGCCAGGGGTCTGACAGCTATAGAAAATGACAGGGATGTACTAAGGTTTATCAAGGATGTTGAAGGATTTGATGTTGTGAATATATATGTCGAGCATGGCATTGATATTCCTGAAATAGTTGATGAGGGTGTAGAAATGGATGTGGATGGTACTAATGTAGGAGTGGAAAATACTGAAGGTGCCAATGCTGGTGGTGAGGGTGATGAAGGTGTAGAGGCAAATGAAGAAATCTCCAGAAGAGTATGTTGATGATTATTACAAGTAAGAGATTATGGCACACTTAATAATTTGTTATGGCTGTTTTTGTAGGACAATTAACTATGGACACTTAATAATTTGTTATGGCTGTTATTTGTAGGACTGCTAAATATTTGGAGTGTTATGGCAACATAGTTTATCCAACTAATGGACCACAACTGTGGCCTGTTATTGCTGGAGAAGTTGCAGTCAACCCACCCTTGATGAGAAGAGCTATTGGGCGCCCAAAAAAGATGAGGAACAAGTCAAATGAAGAGCTATTGAGTTATACATTATAATGATCGTGAGTGCATGTAACAAGATAGAATAAAAGTATCTATAAAACCTACGATGGAAAGCCTGTCTTTTTAGCTTTAATATTTTATGTCCACTTTCATATTGGTGTTTACGAAATTGCATAGGGAATATTTTCCTTAAATCACGCCCCTTCATCATTTCCATAATTTTGTCTTCTTTTTATTGGTAAAATTCGATATTTAGATTTTTATAATGAACTCAATGATTTTTTTTTTCTTTCTTGTACAAGAGTGTATATTTATTCAACTAGATGACACTGAATTTTTACACCTGTATTTTATACCGTATTATTCATGTGAGTTGTATTATTAAATTGTGTATAAATTTAAATTTTTAAGTATAATTAAAATATTAAAAATTAAAAAAAATAGTATTATACGGTGTAGTGTCATTATTTTGTGTACAAATATCAAATCTCTTATTTAACTATGGGCCAATTTGTTTCAGCTTTAATTTAAAAAAAATAGATTTTTTCTTTGTATTTTTGAAAATAGATTTTCTAAAACTGTTTTTCAAAATATTACAAGTTTTTTTATATTCGTTTTTTCTAAAATGAAACACTAATTTTGACATCCTAGAACATAAACATAGATTATTGACGATCAAAATTTAGTCAAAATCGTATTTTTTTTCAAAAAGTTGTATTTCAAAAATGATTTTTATGAAAATCTATTTGAAATAGCTTCAAAATTAAGTAATTTTTTTATATTCAATTTTTTTTCCATAAATAGATGAAATACTTAAAATCACATTTTAAGAATAACTATTTAAATAAAATTTTCATTTGAAGCTTTTATAAAACGTTTCTTTGTAAAATTTTTGTTGCAAAATTTTGTAGCACTATAAAAATCTTTTTTAAAAAAAGCCAAAACAAACGGCCCCTGTAGCTGCCAATGAGGTAAAGCTCATATTTTTTTTTAAAGAAAATCCTTATTTCATTGTTTTTCAAATCCTTTTAAACTTATTTTAATGTTTCTATGTGGAGGCGAGTGGCAAATTATTTTTGTTTGGTTTAAATGAAGTTTTGGCCCTCCAAAATTTTCAATTGTTTGATTTTGATCCTTCATGTTTCAATTGCTTGATTTTGATCCCAAGTTTTGTAATTGTTTGATGTTAACCCTCTAAGTTCCAATTATTAGATTTTGACCCCTCAAGTTTGTCCCCTTTTGCATTTAATAATCCCCTAATGACATGTGGACTAAATATCTCTTTTTTTGTTCTCTTTTCTTTTTTAAATTTTCTTCTCTACGATTATATTTTTCTTCTCTTTTTAATAGATTGACTTTGAATGTTAACTCAAACAAATTATGATATGAGTCTGATCCGATAAAAATTCATCCTATTTTTCAAAAAATAAAATAAATACTACTTTCTAAACTTGGGGGTGCCTCTTGCGAGTCTAAGTACTTCAACCCACTTAAACTTGTGCCTGTGAAAAAATGTTATAAACAGTTTACAGTAAAGCATTAACATTTTATACAAAAATAAAGAATAATACACTCCCATGTTTATCATATGATCAAGGATTACATGAAGTTTACTTTAGTATTTTATACAAAAAATGTGAAAAACACACAAAAAAAAACCAAATTTAAGATTGAGGGAGCAGTAAGAAACAAGAGTTTTACAAAATGGAGTAAACTAATTTAGCATGAAATCAACCTTTTTTTGGAAATACTAATAATTAACTCTAGATTAGTTATTTGATTGGTTATAATTTGCCTTTTGAAACTTCCAATGAACATGTGGAGTTGTAAGCTAGTTTGTCTCGAGTGAAAATTTTCCTTGACTTCTATAAATAATAGTATAAACATCACAAACACAAACCATTACACTTCTTAGGAACATTCATTCCACATTACCCTTTACACCTTTTCTTAATACTATTTCCTTTTGCTGTTCTTCAAGGTTTGTTGTTTTTGTTATTTGTTGATTTTGTTTCCAATCTTGTTTATCAAGTTGTTACCTTTTTCTATTTTACTATTATGGGTTGATAGTCTTTCAATTTTATTATATTGAATGTTTATTTTCATTGATTGATCATTCCACCAATTAGCAATGGTATAGTTCTAGAATCATCATGACATGAACAAATTGTTTGTGTGACTCCTTTCATATGTAGATCCAATTTTGATTAGATGATCAGAAGAAAATCATTGACTTTTGGGAGTTATAGGTTCATATTTGTCATACATGATCCATGAACCCGCTTGACAATTCGATGTCTGGTTCGGTTTTTAAAATATTGGTTTTGATGATCTTGAATTGTTAAACTTGGATTACATATATATTAGTGGAAGATTTTAACTCGATGGTTTACGTGTTTTAAAATAGATTTTTGTGATCTTAAATCATTTTTAGTCTTGATGATTCATTACAAAATGTTTGTTCTTATTTATGTTGTTTTCTTTGTGTGATGTATTTAAAGATGAGTGAAGAGAATGGTGAAGAAGTTCAAAAAACTCGCCCAACACCACGTTTGAATGAAAGGATTCTTTCATCTATGTCAAAGAGATCAGTTGCTGCACACCCTTGGCATGATCTTGAAATTGGTATTGTTGTAAAATTACAATCAATTTAAATAATTAGTAGTTCATTGATATTCAATTTAAAATTAGATGAATAATGAATCCACTAATGATCTTAATTTTCATGTGTAGGACCCGGAGCACCACATATTTTCAATTGCGTAAGTTCACAACTTTGATTTTCATTTCTCCCTAGTGGCAAAATGGACCGGCCAACCAAGCATGTCCGTTTTGTCAGCATTTTTTTCGGGCCGCAATGCATTGTTCTAACCTTTTTTTTTAGACCTTTGTGGATGCGAGAATTAACATGAATTTTAGAATTTTTAGACTTTATAGGTGTAGTGTCAGTCAGTCCATCCCACCATGCTATAATTTTTCTGCCAACCAAAGTTCTAGACCTGCACCATCAACTATGCATGTGTTGCCCCGTTTTTTGCAGCCTTATGGGACGAGACATGCATCCGCTCGTTTGCCATCGCTACTTTAATGCTCAATCTAAGATATTTTACTAATTTCGGATTGTCAGTATAAACAATTCTCTGCATTCATATAGTCGGCACATTAGTGATTGTTAGTCTGAGATCAGACCGTCTAGATTTCGCTGGGTATTTTAGTTTCACTGCATTGTGTTGTTTCTGCTTGTTCAATGGTTTTATGCTTCCTACAGGTTGTAGAGATCACTAAGGGAAGTAAGGTCAAATATGAACTTGACAAAAAGACTGGATTAATTAAGGTATAAACCTATTGCTTTCATTCTGAAATTTGAAATGAACAAAACATTTACTTGAAATTTCTCACTTTAATTCATCTGATATTCAGGTCGATCGTATTCTGTATTCGTCCGTTGTTTATCCTCATAACTACGGTTTCATCCCTCGAACTCTATGCGAAGACAACGATCCACTCGATGTCTTGGTTCTCATGCAGGTAACTTCTTACCTTATCAAATTCATCTAACTTACACAAGAATCATTTAAACCAATTTACTAACTAGAGAAGTTTTCGAATTATTTATGTGGCAGGAGCCTGTTATTCCTGGCTGTTTCCTGCGAGCAAGGGCCATCGGACTAATGCCTATGATCGATCAGGTATTTCTCCGACTTTTATAAAACAAACCGATTCATTATTCTATTCCTCGAGTTTGCATAATAAACAAGTTCATATCATGTTAACACAGGGTGAGAAGGACGACAAAATCATCGCGGTCTGCGCTGATGATCCCGAGTATAAGCACTATACTGACTTCAAAGAACTCCAACCTCATCGCCTAATGGAGATTCGTCGCTTCTTCGAAGACTGTATCCTTTATAATCTCACTTCAACAGAAAATATTTACATAACATCTTTTGCTTTTACTAGTTACTAAAATTTTCATGCAATTTTCTCTATTAAAAATTTAAAAGCGAACACGTGATAATTATCTTAAAAATTTTTCAAAAAAATTTGTGTTTCTTTAAGAAATTGTACAGATAAGAAGAATGAGAACAAGGAGGTAGCAGTTAATGAGTTTTTGCCACCTTCCACTGCTGTTGAAGCCATCCAACACTCAATGTAAGTATACATAGAAAAATTAATTTATATATTAATATTTTGAGAAATAATTTAAGAATTATATGTAACTAAAATATTGCAATATCTATAATATGCAAAATATATAAACTCAATGTTATGTTATCTATAATTTGATGCAGGGATCTCTATGCTGAGTATATTATGCATACCTTGAGGAGATGAAGAAGAATGTTGATGAATTTGAATAAGCTGCAACATTCTAAAACAGTTTTTGATGATAATCTATATATATTTTTTGTATTGAGTATAATATTATACTATTTGTATTTTTATGTGGAGAACAAGCATAAGTTTGATTGAATTTTTGATTGATTTGTTAGCCTAAATTTTGAGGCATTATAATGTGGTATGTTACCATGATATGACAAGTAATTTTCATTTTTTTAATTGTCTACTAGAGTATGTATGATTTCTATTTCTTATCATTTCTTTTCATCTTTCAATTAATGTATACTTTTAAGTACATAAATAAGAATTACTCTATGGTCACTTTGATTTTTTTTACTATATTTGACCATTAATGTATCTAGTCCATATATGAACTAGATATATTAATTGTTAAATATATAAAAAAAGAAAGTCAAATTCATTTATAATAGTGATAGGAGAAAGTATTAAACAAATAATTTTTAAATATACGAACATACAAGGTAAGTTATATTTGAAATACAGACGTTTAAATAGTTAAAAATAAATTTCAAAGTGTTTTTGAAGATGTATCTCCGGACTAATATTTAACAAAGATAGAGTGGCTGTTTGAATTAAGAAATATAAAGTGATTTAAGATGTGTTTTGGAGATGTGTCTCCGAAAATACCTCCAAACAATTTTGAGTTTTTAGAGAGCCATATTTAAGGGTGAAAAAAAAACTCTTAAAATAACGGACTAAATAAATCTGAAATTCTGATATGTCAGACTTAATTTTAGCCTTGAAGTATAATGGGCTTAAAGAAATTCCAGATTTTACAATAATAGGCCTAAAGAAAAAACATAACACAACGGGTCTAAAGAAAAATGAAAATTGGTTTTCATACCTTTTAAATGAATGAAAATACTCTTCATATTATCCTCTAAATATTAATTTTATTTAATAACTAAAAAATTATAAAAACAAAATCCTGGTATGATATTCATACTAAAAAGTTTTACTCTAAACTTATGGTTAAAAAAACTTGACCTGTAGTTACATAATACTAAATGTAAAATGTTCATTATGATAAATGTGATAATGGAATAGTGCTGAAAATCTTCTTCCATTGATAACTTTGTCTAGTTATTATTATATAAGACGGATGAAAGAATAGGCTTAAAGAAAGAAATATTTGGGGCATTAGCATCCAATGAAAATAATAAGGTTGCTACCTACACTTCCTTTTAAAAATTTCATACCCCTACAATTATGCCATCACCATTATAAAATTTTAAAATATATTAAATTTATCTTTTTTAAATTGAGAGTTTTTTTCACTTTCAACTACACTTGTTTTTTTAATTATTTAAAAAAAATTAAAAACTTATCCGCAACTTATTCGTGAATAATCTAAATTTTTGTGAATAAAATTGTTTATCTAAAAAAAATTTCCATAAATTTATCTATAGTTTATTCGTTGGTAAATCTATGTTTTTATGGTTAAACTTGTTTACTAGAAAATCTGTCGAAAAGATTTTTGAAAATTTAGTCGTGACTTATTCATAGATAAATTTATAATTTTTTAGATAAAATTATACAGTTGAATACATTAAAAATGAATTTTTAAATATAATATATGCGGCATAACTTTGGCTAAAATGGAGTTTTCAAAAATTAACTCACAGCTTAATCATTAATAACTTGTGAGTTCTTTCAATTTATAAATAAGATTACTAATTACTGGTTTTAGAAAAAAAACAATTGTTAATAATTCATTATAAATTATTATTGTATTATTATTATTTTAGAAATGGTGGGTTGTCTTAAAACAAACACATTGCTTTCACTAGTTGTCCAACTTTTAAGAGGATGAATATTAAATTTGATGTATTGTAGATGTTTATATATTACACTTTTATCTTTCTATATCAAAATTGCAATATATTAATATAGGTGATTTCGTTTATGGATTAGAGCAGTGGCTATGGAAAATTGTCTATGTGAAGGAGATGAAGTTGTTTTGAAAACATGAACTATCTTTGATAAAAACATTTAAAATTAAAAATACTAAAGAATAAGATAATTTTTTTTTGGGGCTGCTGCAAAACTAAGAATGAATGGAGATGAAAATAGAGAAATAAATTTGCTCGATATAATTTCAAAGCGTATGCTTCTACATTATGCTTAAGGAACAATTCGTTCCCACCAATCTTTCTATATTGGATGCAAAAGGGTTTATCGGTGAATTTTCTGCAGGATACTTGGAATCTTTAAAGAGAATTGCATAATCTCTCTAAGCGTATCTTTGATAGTATTTTACAGAAGAATAATTCTTTTACTAGCTCTCGTACATTAGAGAAGAGAAAGATGATTTAATATGAGAAAATAATTTGAGACTATGTATTTTCATCGTGCCAAGTACCTCTTATTTATAATTTATAATGAAGTTCAAATTTGTTTGGGAACAGAAACATCTCTTAGAAAAGACATTGCACCATATTGATTAATTAGCAACGTTTTCATAAGTTTTCATAAATTTTGCATTGTTCTACTGTAAGTTGCACTTGTTGCTAAATAAAAGATAACAAACCTCTTTTCAGTTTTAAATCAATTTATAATTAAATAAACCATTCAAATACTTAAGGCACGTAAATTCAATGACTTGACACATTACAGTAACAATAATTATTACTAACCATGCAAGTGTGAAATGCAAAATATAAAATATAAATATAGTAATTATATCATTATTTAAATAATATAACCATCCAACTTTTATTATTTTGGAAATTATCTCACATATAAAAGGATAGATACAAAAAATTAAAAATTAATATTAAACAAATAAATATTTTTAATGACAATAATAAGTAGAATCCATATATACCATCTAACTTCTAATAATTCGATAAAATAGTTTTATCCACACTACTACAAATAACACATCATACTTCGGACGCAAAATAACATTTATCTTAGTTACACAGGCGAGGTAATGAAATGTGACATGAAAACTTGCTACTTTATCCCTCGATTTTTGTGAAACCGAGTTTAGAAAACAAATGGTCATTGTTTCGTTTTACGTAATAACTGAGGGGCTAAATCTTATTAATTGTCATTTATAATTTGTTTTAAATCTCATTTTCATTAGTCATAATCATTTTTTACACAAAAACTACAAAATATGTGACAGAATCAGAATCATATCATTTTAAATCTGGTAAACACAAAATACCAAATTTACATTGTTTCCAAAACCAAATGTGACAAAATACAAAATGTACAAATTTGCACATAAAAATGACAAAACCTCTATATATCTACAAATTAAGCTTATAAAAATCAAGAAAAAAATAACCTTGAGGACTTGTCTTCAGGGGACGTGGGCACAAACTTGTCTTCTGGGGACGTGGGCACAAACTTGATCCATTTGTATCTCAATCCGAGTTTTAACAACAACCACTTTGGTTTCCCCCTTGAGGACTTCGACCTCCGCTCGTGTGTGAACCTTAGAACATTAAGCTAAATTATTTATAGTTTTTTTTTTTTATAAAATTATTTCATTAAGTTTGTATCACAAATAACCTAGGTACTCCCTCTGTCCCAAAATATAAGAGAAAAAATGCATTTTTCTTGTCCTAAAATATTAAAAAAAAAAAAACTAACTTTCATCTTTTCAAAGTAAAATTAAATGCAAATTGCATTTAATTTACATTCTCTCTCATAATTTCGACAACCAACAATCAATTAAAATTGTTTTTAGATCTTTTTAAGCACTTTATTTCAAGAAAACCAGAAGTCCAATCATTATGTTTCTACTTTTCTTTATAAGTGTGATTTTTTACTTTCTCTCTTATATATTGGGACGAAGGGAGTATATTATTTGTTATCATAGAAATGTCATTATTGTGCAAGCACCTGAAGAGCACTGGCTTCCATCAATTACAACTTTGGAGATGGATAGGATTGACTGTGATGTTTTTGAGATGAGTCGATTACTAGAAGCTTGCTTCAATTGCCAAAATCTAATTTTGAACTTCTTCCCTGATGATATGTCGGCCACCCTTTTACCTCCCTCTGGTTAAATCAATTTATCGTTATAGTCAATCAAGAACCGTTTTACCAAATCAAAACTTTTGGTTCAGTTCGGATCTATAAAAATTGAAACGGTTCGGTTTAATTTGGATGATCTTATATAATGGTTAGGTTCGATTTAGTTTTCTAGCAGAACTATATCATGAATAACCATAATATTCACATTTTTCTATATATGAATTTTGTGTTGGAATACAGACTTACGCCATTTATTAAACTTACATTCCATATGTTGTTTTACATTACACTTTGTCCACGTACACCATAACATAAGCTATTGGGTAATGGGTAAGTACAACTAAACAAATATGATAATATTAGGGAGCAAATATTGAACACAACAAACATGTAATAGCAAGACCGTAATTAGGGTTGGTTTTGATACAGTGTTGATAGTAAACTGAACCGAACCATTATATAAGATAATCCGAAGGAAACACAACCGTTTCAATTTTTCTAGACACGAATTGGACCAATGGTTTTGGTTTGGTATAATGGTTCAAAATTCCGAACCGTACCAAACCATTATAAGACAATTTTTCCAAACCGAGCTATTTGTTAAAGAACCGAATTGTTATACTTGGTTTTGAACTTTTTTAATAAAAAACTATTTAAATTTATTTTAAAAGTTTTTTATAATATTTTTTAATATAATATTTGACAGGAATTTTTTTTAATAACCAAGTTTTAAAAAAACATACATAACTAACTCATATTTCAAGAAAATTACCCCAATAATCATGTTTGGGGTGTTTTACACCTAGGCGCCATTCCATATGGCGCCTCCTATTTTTTTAAAATTTTTCCAGTTACATGCGGATTTACATGCAAACAAAACATAAAAATATTCTACAGGTAAATTCGCAGGTAACTGAAAAAATTAAAAAAAAAAAAAAGTGGCCACATGTGGAATGGTGTGTAGGTGTAAAACACCCACAAACAGGGTTATTGGGGTAATTTTCTTGAAATATGAGTTAGTTATGTATTTTTCTTTTAAAACTTGGTCATTTAAAAAAGTTCTTGTTTTACATCATTGTTTTTAATAAAAAAATCTATTTAAATTTAATTTTTCGAATTCTTTTATTTTCAAAAAAAATATGTTTTTTTATATTAGAAAAAACTTACTTTCTATAATTTTGGAAAAACTGACTTTTTTATTTTGTAAAAAATAATCAGTTCTTTTTTCAAAAAAAATCGAATTTTTTATTTTTAAAAAAAGACTTTTCTTATTTTGGGAAAAAATCAATTTTTTTGATAAAATCAACTTTTTTGTTTTCTCCAAAAAAAACGACATTTTTATGTTCAAAAAAAATATTGATTTTATTTCGTAAAAATCAATATTTTTATATATATTAATTTTTGTTGCAGATTATTGACCTTGACCGTCTCAGTGTGATTCCTAAAGAGATACGAACCAACATTTTGTCTCGTCTTCCACCGGAGGATGTTGTCAAAACATGTGTTTTGGCTAAAGCCCGGAGCCATGCATGGAATGAGTCTTTATGGAATTTTTACTTTAATGACCAAGATTACACAATTCTTGCTTTACTCTGTGATCAGTATACAAACAAAGTGAATCTTTTCAGTAACATAGTTCTAATGGTACAAGATTTGTTAATTGTAAAGGATAACAAGAAGATTATGAAGTTGGAGTTGGTACTTAATAGCTGCCTAACTTCAGGGCTGAGGCCTTTCCAATGATTGACAACTTGTCTTCCGGGGGATGTGGGCACAAAACTTATCCATTTGTATCTCAATGGAAGTAATTATTTATATTAGTTAGAAAACTCAAAATCATCTAACTCACCAAAACTACCATAGTATGATTGTTTCCTTGTGTTTCAAGTCACACGTGCAATACTTTTTAAAATGTCAACAACTATAACAACAACAACAACAACAACCAAGCCTTATCACACTAAGTGGGATTGACTACATGGATCAACTATTGCCTTAATGTTCTACCCTAGACTACGCTTCTACCCAAATTTTTAACCTCGATATATTTCTTAATAACTTCTTTTATAGTGTTTCTAGGTCTTCCTTATCCTTTAGTTGTTTGACTTCTCTCCATGTGATCTACTCTCCTTATCATTAAATCTTTAGGTTTTCTCTCTACATCTCTAAACCACCTAAGTCTATTTTCCACCATCTACTCTACTATAGGTGCTACCTCAACACTCTCTCTAATATTTTCATTTGAATTCCTATCTTGTCTAGGCTTACCCCACATCCAACACAATCCTCATCTCTACAACACTTTCTTTATTATTGTGTTGATTTTTAACTGCCAAACATATTGTCCTACAATATCGCAGGTCTTATAGCAATCCAATAAAATTGTCCCTTCAACTTGAGTGGTACCTTTGTTTATTTATTTATTTATAGCAATCCAATCAAATCTCAGCACCAGTATTTTTCGGTTTTTTATTTATTTTTAAGCCATTTTTCTCCACGATTTGAATTCCAATTGTGGACAAATGTAGCATCTAGTCATGGGTTCGAATCCCAACACACATTTTTTAGTTTTTACTTATTTTTAGGCCACTTTTCGCCATGCTTAAAATTCCAACCGTGGTTAAAAGTGACGCCTTCTTATTTTTTTAAAGATGTATAACGCTCTTAGTTCATTAACTTATGCCCTATACTTACTTAGACAAACTTCATCTAATGCTTCCAAACTTCTTCCATTTACGAAACATTATTCCTCCACTAAACCAAAATTGAAAACATCATTTCTTCCATAAACAAAACTCGAAAATATTTCTTCCATTCACGAGTTCCGGAACACCATCATCTTTTTTCCAAATTGAACGAGACGTGGAAAGCATGGATTCAACTTAGCAACGTTAGTCGTTGTTGTTGTGTCAGGTAATATATTCTTGTTTAACGGTTCTATTTATTTATTTTGTTGTGGTTGTTCTTGTAGTAGTAGTAGTAGTAGTAGTAGTAGTTGTTGTTGTTGTTCTTGTTTTTCTTGTTGTTGTTCATGTTGTTTTTGTTTTTGTTGTTGTTGTTCTTCTTCTTCTTCTTCTTCTTCTTGTTTTTCTTTCTTGTTGTTGTTATTTTTGTTATTGTTCTTGTTGTTGTTGTGTTAAAAAGATTTAATATTATCTATTGTGACGAAAGTTGTCAACGTAGTCAGGAAAAACATGTAGCAAAAATAAAAAATGTTGACTGACCTTTCACCATAGTTGTTTACTACTATCGTGGTTATATGTAGCGCGCTTTCTAGTTTATTACCACTACCAATAAATCATTATTATAAATAGTCCACTTACAACCACACGCTACATCACCACGGTTGCTCAACGTGATCATAGGGCTTTCACAACCATGATTATAAATGTTTTCTATAGTAGTATATCATCTGCAAAAAGCATGCATCTTGGTGCTATCTTTTGAATGTGTTGCATGAGTACATCCAAAAAGGTAAAAAGGTAGAGCTTATGGTTGAATTTTAAGGAAAAGCTATTGTAACGGGGACATTATTTGTCTCCCCACCATGTGTCTGCACACTATTCGATACTCCTTCTTCATACATATCTTGGATAACTCAAATATATTAAATTCTGAACTTTTTCTTCTTTAGGATTTTCCACAAAATCTCTCTAGGTACTTTATACACCTTCTCCAAATCAATAAAAATTAAACGCAAGTCTTGTTGGTCTATCTGATACTTTCCCATCATACACCTTAGTAGATAAATCACTTTTAATCGACCTTTTTAAGCATAAAACCAAAAAATGCTCTTAAAATGCATATATATCCTTTTTAAATAATGCACTATAAATTTTTAAAATTGTCAAATAAAAATGTGTTAAATATGTTTGCGGTTCTCCTAAATATCTCAAATTTCGTTTTTAGTCTCTCAAAATTTTTTCTTCAAAGAATGGTCCTCATAAAATTTTTCATCCACATTTTTAGTTCATACTACTAAAATCGTCACTAAAACTATCGCTAATTCAGTCGTTAAGTAATAGGTAAATTCTTAGGTACCCATGATAAGTAGTTCGGTACTAGTACCTTTAATGTAAATTAATTAAAAAATTTAATTTATTTAAAATAAAAATAATTTAAAATGTGACATGGCAATTAATAACTTTATTTGATTGGATAAGGGTACCGGTACCCAACTAAACTCAAGGATACCAGAGTGTTCACCTAAGTAATAAACCATTGTTAGTTCAGTCGTTAAGTTGTAAAAATCGTCGATATATCAAGAAAGACCAAAAACACAAAAAAAAAATTAGGAGAACCATTCTTTAAAAAAAATATTTTTAAAAATTAAAAAAAATTGAGATATTTAAAAAGATCAAAACAAATTTAGGTCTATAAAATTAACTGCGCTTTTTAAAAAAATACTGTCTAATTTTTTAAATATTTTTTAAGAGTGTGTTTGTTTAAAAGTGATTTTAAAGTATTAATTTGTGATAATAAATTTAAAATGTGGATTATATTTAAGAAAACATTTTTTTCTCAATATTTGGCACAAGTTGGCCCCAATTCTTTGATACGCCACTATACAAACATCAATATCTATATATATTTGATAAAGACAGTACTGTACAAAGTGATGAAAAGGAATCAAAATCACAAGAAACCATGAATGAAAGAATAAAATC